>NW_016158115.1:95086-142559 GCF_001687245.7 Rhagoletis zephyria | reverse complement strand
ACGTTTAAAGTACAAAACCGGTATGTCGATACGCGGTTTTGTACTTTAAACGACGATATGTATGATACATATTTTTCCATTAAAATTAAATAAATAAGAAAGTTCACAGCTTAATTTCAAACATCAAGTATGTATTTACAATTTCCTCTCATTTCATTTGTACATAGTTCATCGTTGTACGGTAATTCAGTTATTTTGTATAGTTTTTAGTTTTTTTGCCTTATTTGACGTTTTATGTATGGCTCTTACATAAGTATTTTATGCTGTGTGTAGAACACATCTATGCATATACATTAGGGTGATCCAAAAATGCACGTGAAAAATTAAATACGGAATTCGTATGCTCTAATACCCTTATTTTTATTTTGAAATCAAAAAATATTTAGAGGCCGCTCAAAGCGCCCAAAGTGTTCCATATATTTTTTTGATGGGAAAAAACATTTTTTCGTAGAAATGGTATAAAATTCTTGAAAAAAATATTTTTCGATTTTAAAACTCAGAGAACCAGAGTTTTCTGATCGAAAAATATTGATGTTCAAGAAATCTATACCATTTCTCCATATAATAAACTTGTGGTCAGCTGACATTTTGACCACTTTTGGTTATTTTTAACTTAATTTTTTAATGTTTATAATTTTTTTAAACAAGTTTGGCAAATTACATAACCAGTACTACATAAATCCACACTTCCAACTTTGTACAAAATTTATGAAAATAAAAAAAAAAAACTTTAACAATTACACCCAAAAATTTCAGAAAAGTGCAAATTTCAAGGCACTAGAAAATCGCGTTGATTTTTAAATAAAATATAAAATAAAAATATGCTCGACAATTACTTTTATATAGAGGAAAATACCTAGCACCGTCAGCAAAACAAAATATTAAAAATCAATACGATTTTCTTAAGATTTGCACTTTAATCTACTAATACTAATATTTGTAAGAAGTTAGAAATGTTGATTTATGTTGTGCTTTTTATGTAAATTCTAGCTTTTATAAAGAATTATAAACATTAAATAAACAAAAGAAAAATAACCAAAACTGGTCAAAATGTCACTTAAATTAAACAGCTGACCACAAGTGTACGTACATGGAACATTTTGAACGCTTTGAGCGACCTCTAAATATTTTTTGATTTCAAAATAAAAAATAGGAATATATCTATTTCTATATAGAACAATCTAGAGCACTGAAATTCCGATTTTACATTAATGGGCAACCCTAATGTATACACTTACATTAGTAAGAAATTTCAAACAGATTACAAAATTATTGTTCAATAATAAAGAACGTCAGATAATGTGGAGCCATCATGTCAGTCTGGCGCACACATTGCGCACCCAGCGAGCTCCTCGTATACTACACTTCAGTATTCACTACTCATATGAGCTGCATGCATTATCATCGTTCATGAGAGGCAGCAACATCATTTGCATTAATTGAAAGTTTTTTGTTGTTGTAATAATTTTGTGAACAGCATTGGAAAGGGCGATGTTATTGTTTATTGTTGGCAATGTTGCTTTTAACATTGTTTTTGTTTAGTAAAAACATACCCGGTTTTGTACTTTGTATGTACATATGTATTTAAAATGTGCTCACAGGTTTTCTGCATTTCTTATAATCATTTAATTATGTTAGCATTGTAGTTGTTGTTTTTTGTCCATGGCGACGATGTCTGTTCTTCTCGATTACCTAGTCTAGTCTCTTACTGCTTTTTTAAGTTATCATTCAAGTGTAAGCGCTGCTATATTTCTTGATAATAAGGGTTATTAAGTGGATTAAATAATGTCGTCAGTAGGACCCACAGCAATAAGAAAAACAGCAAACAGACAAATAAATAAATACGAATATACAACATAAAATGTATGTAACTGTTTCAAACTGCATACGCGAAATAAACTGCAAAAAAATGTATTAAGATCACAATAATTTCATTCGTAAATTGTTTTAAAAAACATGAATAGTTCGATAAGTTTTCTCTCCTTTATGCAACCATATTGGCGCACATATATACATACATATACAGTAGGGTGGTTCTTAAAATATCAGCATCTAAATTGTGTATGTACAAAACAACGACATGCATGAAAGTTTCAAAATTAAAATAAAATATATATTGCTCGCTACCAGGATTAGAAAAAAACTATTTTTTTTAAATCGCGACAATTCGAAAAAAATTTTACTTCTACCAGCAATAACTCAGCGAGTTTATGAATTCATAATTTTCTTGTTTTTTTTGTTATTTTATGACCTTATAACAATTTTATTGAGCTTGAGGCTGTTATTATTGAAAATGTTTGTGGAAAAACAACAATAATCTACACTTTGGTAGATATCCTCATCAGAGTTCTTCAACCGCGGTCACTGGGATATGAACCACTGAGCCAAATTCGCCACGTAAACTATTATTGCTTTTGCCACCTTTATTACCTCAATAAAAAAACGGCCTCAAGTTCAATAAAATTGTTGAATATAAATATGTTTCTAAAATATTTCAGATTTCAAGTTGAAGTTTTGTCGAGTTTTTTTCGATTTAAAAAAATTGTAAATTTTTCAATCCGGGGTCCCGACCCCTAATTTTTGTATTTTTAAACTTGTGTAGATATATTTATTTTGTATGTATAAAAGAATAAAGTGTTGTCGCATACAAAGTTGAGAATTTTATATTTTTAAGGACCACCCCAGTATACAGGTATCTTACACTCAGTTAGAAGAACAATTTCAATGTTGTTAATAAAATATAAAACATATTCAATTGTTAGGGGCTTGTATTATTCCTGAAATTATTAAATGGTTTAACAGTAGACAAGTTGGAGAGTTGAGAAGCAAATATCACACACTCACATCAAAAGAGGCACACTCGAAAAAATATGTAGCTATGTCAAGTTTTTTGCATAAATCAGTTCGTAGGATTTATCTCCAATAAATGCATGATGCTTGGTATTAATTTCGTCGAATCTGTACGATCCGCGAGCAGTTACTTTTCCGGATCTGATATTTGAGTTGTGGAACTAGGCCCGAACTAGTGCCAAAATGGTCTCATAAAAGTCCCGAGCTACTCCTAAAATAGTCATGAACTAGATCCGAAGTTATCCCGAATTATTCCCAAAATAGTATTTTATATTTTATATATTAAATTGTTACTAGATTTATCATACACCTTTTATGTATGGCCGTTACAGAACGAAATTTTTGACCTCATGCAGTGAAAACGCATTTTCCTGGGCCTCTTTCAGTATTTTTAGTCGATTCGATACTCCGGACGTAGTAGGAAAAGATAGTTATTCCCAACTTTTAATCCTGTTCGGAAGAGTTATCTTTCATTCTCTCTTAGTAAGGCATTACAAAATGCCCTAACTCCCGCCCTCAATACCGGCAGGGATAGAACCCACTTTCTTAAACTAGGTCAAGTACCTTGGATTTATTGTAGTCAGAAAACCCGACTATAAGCGAAACACCGAAGACCGCTCCATAAAAGCCATAACCGTTCTGTATACTTATCAGACGGCTTTGTGCAAAAATTCCGGCAAATATGGTACACTGGTGGTCCAGAGCCAAGACGGAATGGGTACAACGGCCGACTTCCATGCTTTTCACGTAACCACTATCATCCACACCCATCAAATCTTTGGAATGAATTTTAGACTTCCCACCAGTGGATCTCTGGCCAATCGTAGGGCTACCAGGCTAAATGCAATCCAGGCTCAGACTCGAACACGCGAAGGTCCTGGAAACTCTGCCGATTATACTACTCCAATACTCTGCTTACACAACAAATTCTCCATAGGAGCCCCAGAGAGGAACCAATGGGAGGGTGGCACAGACTTCGACTCAGGATCAATGGCAATCTATACAGAGGACTCCAAGCTAAATGAAAATAGGCAGAGGGATTCACCACAGTGAACTCGCACTAAACCTTGGTTTTGTCTTGCTGGACCTCTGGGCCAGGTTTTTTTGGCAGAGTTAAACGCCAAAATGGATGCTGCTCGGTGGCTCCCAGCTTCCGCTCTTCCAGAACGCCCTATATATATTTTGGCAGCCAAGCTGCTATTAATAATAATAATAATATATTGGCGCTTACACATATGTTAGTGTTTGGCCGAGCTTCTCCTCAGATTTGTGGCGTGCGCCTTAATGTTGTCACACAAAGCGGAGGGACCTACAGTTTTACGCCGACTCCGAACGGCGATTGTATTTTTATGAGAAGCTGTTTTTAATGGCAGAAATACACTCGGAGTTTTGCCATTGCCTGCCGAGGGACGACCGCTGTTAAGAAACAACATTTTTTCTATATTTTTTGCGATGTTGCTTTGACCAGGGTTTCAACCCAGGCGTTGCGGAGTGGAAGCGCGCACTGCTTACCACTACACCACAGCGGCCGACAAGCTGCTATTAAATATCTTAAATCTAACGAAACAATATCCGAAGTATCGATATAATACAGAAAAATTCTCATCCTGCTTGTGTCTAAATGATCCGAGACTGTTGTATGGGTCGTTGGGCACAGGGACTTTACCGGAGAAGAAAACGGACGGAAGTACTCGTAGTATATTCTGCTTTAATCTCCTGCAAACGCATATTAAAGCCTGAACTAATCGAGGAGCTACCAGATAAATTTGGTATAAAGATCATTTACTTGGATATCCAACCAATGATTTTTGTGTAGGGCATGGAATCCTATCTTTTCCACAGTACGGCCCTGACCACGATGCACAACCAATTCCTCGAATTTCGCAACAAGTACTTTTTAGATTATCTAACCGATGTGAACTAAGCAAACATTCACGACTTCCTGTGCTACATATCTGTGTTCGTATGGAAAAGTAGCTTATGTCGAAGGGCTGGATTTAGTATAAATCGGCATTCGCAGCATGCGATTGCGAATGACTCACAGCAACTGAGCTGTTGAACTACGTTTGGCAAATAAACGTGCCAGAAATAGTTCCGATACTAGCAAGTCATTATTCTTATTGAGTCTCATCGAAAAATTTCTGGGCGTTTAAAGAATAAAGGGAATGCCGCATTATACTAAAGCCAGCGTTTCGACATAAGCTACTTTTCCATACGAACACAGATATATAAAGCGCCTCGGTGGTTCAACTTCTAAGGGAAGAAAAGGAATAAATGGCTTCGGCCGCTAATATCACAACGGGCTTTCTTAAATGATTCCGCTTCAAAATCATTTTTGCCCAAAACCATCGTAGCAGTATAAGCGCGGCCATCAAAAGGCGCCTAAAAAATTCGTAATTTTTGTGTGCTTTTTCCACTGCGTAATTGATTGAAATAAATAAATATTTAAGACTCAAGGCTTCACACATTGAGTAATATCCTAATTCTGCGGACAGTTCTATAAGTTTATTGGTGATACACATACACGCTCGTTACCAATACCTAACAAAAACATAAGCACTATTTTAAATTTAATGGAGACTTGTAATTAAAGGGCGACAGTAAACCATTTATGTTGACATTTGTAATTCCCGGCAAACTTCTATACTGAGTGTAGGGTATATTTAAGTTAGTACATGCATACATACCTAAATTATTCCCATAACATATGTACGCACATACTATACATACATACTGTAATACTGAAATCTTTCATCACCATTTACATCAACATGCCGCTGAGCTCATTTCTTTTAAACAAAAAAACTAACAAAAACCAAACATTATTTTTCTTTTTCCCCCCTTTTTTGGTTCGCTTTTCGTTCGTCGATCGAAAAAAAAAAAAAATTTCCAATATAGTGACTCGACAGCAACAAGCGGTGAGATTAAAAACTCATTAAATGCCGCCGGAAAAAACGTCCCCATAGGAGCCAACGTCAACGCCGACGCCACTGCAATTGGTACTGAGGAGGATGTGCGTCGTAGCGATAAATCGAAAAAGTTCGGGCGCAGCAAATCGAGCGATATCTTAAAAAAAGATGCTGTTGCCTTGCCCTACGATAAGGGGAAGAGTACATTGACACGCCTAAATTCGCTTAAACAATGGGGCAGAAATCGCTTCAAATTTATGCAACGCGCAGAGACACCAGCACAATCGGCCAGCGATAGTGGCGCCCACGATGTGTCGGCGAGCAGCAGCAGCAGTAATTCACAGCAACCGCCTGTCGCCCCCGAAAAAGTGGAGACGAGCGGTGGTAATAATGCCGCAGCCAGTCCAGCAAAGGCAAATCAATCAACGCGCACCGCCACGGGCGACATTGATGATGAATGCGTTGTGCATGAACTGGTGAGCCAGAAGAACGAAGGTCGGTTTTCGCATGAACGAAAACCGTCATATTCGTCATCGGAGAAGAGCATGAGTGTTGGCAGCAGTGGGCACCTCAAAGGTAAACTGCATCTGGCCACCTGTGGTAACGTGAAGCTGCGTGATACCTCATCGTTGAATCGTCAACGGCGACTTGGTATCACCGGCAATGGTGCGCTGGCCGGCAAAGAGGAACAACCGCATTCGTCTAGTGGTAATTGGAGCGCTAGCTCTGAATCGGGTAGGGCATCTATAGGCAGCGAAATTACTATACAACCTAAGTCGAGCGCTTCAAATACATCGCTGAATGTGTCAAGCTTCCATCCGGGTAGCGGGCCGCCATCATCAATGATGAGCAGACGTCGTTTCTTGAATACTTCCGCCTCAAGCAGCGTAACTAGTGAGGGCACTGCCACGCCCGATTTGCAAGTGGCCGATGGCTCATATCCCAATCATCTAGATGATGAAACAAGCTCAGCTTATTCATGTGACACGGAGGGCTATTATACTTCCTTTCACATGGACAGCGGCTTGCGCACGCTGAAAGAAGAAGATCCACCCATGACACCGCTGCAACACAATCAAATGCTGCACACAAGCAACTACTCATTTGGGAGTCAATCCAACCAGACCGTGTTGACGGCTGAGAACGAATATGAACTCTTTGGCAAGGGTTCAACATCCACCACGACCAGCTCAGCGGGCACTGTTTGCACCACCTTGCTGGTGGGTGGCGAGCAGAGTAGCCTAAATAGTGTCGGTCCGGATGTGCCCGAACGCATCAGCTCATTGGGTAAGTTGAACAAGAATAACCACAGCAATAGCGCCAGCACTAGCACGCTTGAGCGCAGTTACTCCAGCAGCACCATAGGAAGCACGTTAGAACGCACTGGCACCATAAAACGCAACGTTAATGCTGGTCTAAAATTAAACACCACTGCGGATGGAGAAAACATTGATGGCATCAAAGGTAACTTCGAAACGCCCGAGTCACAAGAAGATGAATTTGATTTTGAAAAACGCATACGTCGTCGCTCCGCACAGCCGTTACCGGCGATGGTCGCTATGTCTGAGGTGGAATGCTCCGAAAGCTCCGATTTGGAGGGCGTGGAACGTATTGAACGCATTAAACAGAAGACTGCTATTAATGTTAAACGCATACCGTCCATGTGTGTCATAACGCCCACCACTAGCGATGACGAGAACCAAAGTAAAGATGGCGGCGACGCTGATGACGCTTACGACCCAGACCGAACTTTAACGCCACAAAGCTCGCCATGTTCGAAAGCACGGGCGAGAGCAGAAACCACCCTTAAAGTGGAATTAAACGAAGTTGCTGGCTATTGCACTGTTGATGTCGACAATGCGGCGCGCAAAGTGGTAGATGCGCCACTCACCCCCACAAAGGGTGATAAAGACCATAACCTGAATGTGCTGAAGCGAAATTCGAATTATGCATTTAGTATGTTCGAAAAACTGAAAGTCGTATTGCCGAGTATTAAGCGTTCGCCCAGTAAAAGCTCACAGCCAGAGTGCGTGGTTGACGATGACGAACTATACGACACCGCCGGTGAATATGTGACCATAGCAGACATTAGCAACAACAATCGGCACAATCAACTGCCAACGGCGAAAGCCGTAGGTGCTAGCTCCCTTGGAATCTACTATTCCAATGACATAGTTCGTCGCAAGTTCTACGATGCATCTGCTTGCGCCGCCGACGCAACTACGAAAGCCAACGAGCCAGCTGCAGCGACTGTGGCGGCCAGAAGGCGCGACACAGAGTATGTTTCATTGAATGAACTACCCCAGCATTTGCGTAAAGTTGGTAGCAGCGCTTACAGCAGCAGTGCAGCGTTGAGTGCAACAGTCAACAATGAAATTACTGCTAGCAATAGCAATGCAGCCACGCTGGGGACGAATGCGACACAACAACAAACGCAGTGCGCAGAATCCGCACAACAAAGTTCATCGGTTGTTGAATCTGCCGTGCCCATGTATGCCGAAATTAGCGAAGTACGAGAGCAGTCTCTAGTCTCTCCGCTAACGCAACACAAGGGTGCTCGCGTGCGTCTAAATTCGCAGGGTAAAATTATTTACGAATCGGACAGCCTGAAGCGACGCAAGGGCGCGCACACAACATTCGCACCTGGACCGTATGTAAAAGAAACTGAAAGTGCGCTGCCCGAAATTACAAGTGTCAACGCACAAACGCACACACCGCCAGCACAGCAGGCGCAGCTGCAGTCCCAATCCCAGTCCCAGTTAGGCAGTGAAAGTGCAAACGCAGCGAAAGCGAATTCTTCCGTGTCGGCAAAAACAACAGCGGCCAAATTACTTTTGCTAAATGGTGGTGTAGCGGCGACCAGAAAAATCGCCAATGTGCGTCCCATTGTTGCATCATCACCACTAACGTTAGCCAGACAACAGCAGTCTCAGCAGGCGCAACATTACACCGGGCAGGCAGCCAATAACCGTTCGAATATGTCATTGTCGTCTGGCTTGTATGAAGAGCCTCGCTCCACATTGGCGTACAGCAGCAGTTATCAGGACAACAAGAATCTGCTCGCGAACAATACAAATCCATTTTTCCAATCGAACATCATTACGGCCCCAGCACCGGCGACAGCACTGATGATGCCCTCACCATCCACCAAATCTACTTCGTCCACGGGCTCCACCATATCGTCGAGCGCATCAACCAACACCAGCAGTGGCACTTCGAGTGCCTCCTCTGCCAAGGATGAAGGTAAGCAAAATTTAGACAATACTGGCAGCAACCCCAATACGCATAATATTTGTAAGAATACCATAACTCATTCTACTTTTGCATCAAAAGATACTATTCAACATCCCAAAGCTAGCAATGTAAATAACACCGAACGCTTACAGAACAGTACGATAGACGTTATAGACAATTTCAGGGAAATAGACGAAAATCTAGAAAAACCTCCAACCATAAATAACGCACAGACAGTAGCTGATATTTCTAGTGTACCTGATGAAAAGTCAGAATCCAAAGTTTCATTTGTAATACCCGAAAGTGAGCCGCACAGCCAACCCTTAGCGCAGCCACCGCACTACGATGTGCCCAAGGTGGTGGTGGAAAATCAAGAATCAATGGCCCCCACGCGCGCATCGTCTAAGGACATGCCCCCACCACTGCCGCCAAGGGGGAAAGCACAAATAAATGGCATAGCAGATGCTCGCAATGCATTTCCGTCTGCGGCCATGACGTCGCAAACAAACGTCAGCCACACGTTTCTGCCTCCACCACCGCCACCAACACTACACACATCCCCACCTACTGACTGTGCTGGCACAAACCGTATGCCCGCCGATGATGTTGATTTTGGCGTTAGCCAAGTCGGTACTACGAACTGTAGTAAACGAATATCGATTTCTGCAACTGTTGACCCAATTGCAGCAACGAGGCAGTTTTCCATTTCGACTGATGCAGTCGTAACGCCATCGCAATCGCAAGCGCCACCAACTCCAACTCCACCCCCACTCCTACTTCCTCCAACCACTCCTCGAAATGCACAGTCAGCACTGCCACTGCCATTTACATCAACGGCCACGCAGCGTCGCCCGCTGAAACGCAACAACAGCTATCGTCTTGCAAATGATGAGGTGAAGTTGGAAATGAACAAAGAAAACCTTCTGATCTATGCGGAAGACAACAATTTGCTAACACTGACAAAGGGCACTTTTCTGCCGCCCACACAGTACAGCAAAGGCCAACAAAATTCTGAAGCAAACAATAGTCAAAGCAATTCGCATACATTGCCGCATGCATCATCAGGTGCGATGAAAATTAAAAATGCCAACAATGCGCATGCTAAAGTAGCGGACAATGGCGACAAGGGCAATGGCCAACGAAAAATTGCAAAGTCTTTTGAACGTTTGGTGGATGAGTTTTCATTGTCCACAACTTCAATTGATTCTTCGTATTTACGCAATAAATCGTTGGAGAATTTCGATGATTCACCAGCAATATTGAATAATAATATTGGCGAACATAAAATGGAGCATGCAGACGTTGAAGACTCAGATAGTGAGGCTGAGCTGGAGTTGTCGCCGCCGCCGTCACATACCAAGTTCCACAAGTCCTTTGTGGAAAATGTATTGTTGAAGCCCTTCAAAGTTGTGCGACCGACCGATGAGAATGACATGCGGAGACGTAGAATTTTGCAGAAATTTGAAGTGACCGAAATTTGGTAGGAAACGAAAATGAATTAAAATTTTAAATAAGGATATTCCTTATACTTCGTAAAAAGTATTTTATATGGCTCAGCATATCTTACGCGGAGATTTTGCGTTAGGCAAAAACAGTTGAATATCTATAATGAATGGTCTCTCAGTGAGGCAGGGGAAGGCATCAACAGCTCACATTTCAAATGTAATCCTTTATTTTGGTTTAATGTTCCTTAGTTCATCATGTTGGCAACTTTTTTTTATTATCGTAAGTACTATACATATATCGTCCAATATTCAGTTATCGTGTTACTTTTAACCTCATTAATTTATGAATTACTGTAGCTCCTTCTTCTCCTGGATTGGCGCTGTACCCGCGTTTTTGGCCGAGTCCAACAAAGCACGCATTTCTTTTCACTTCTGTGCCAACAGGCAATAATTTGAAATGTCGNACCTCATTAATTTATGAATTACTGTAGCTCCTTCTTCTCCTGGATTGGCGATGTACCCGCCAAAGCGTTTTTGGCCGAGTCCAACAAAGCACGCATTTCTTTTCACTTCTGTGCCAACAGGCAATAATTTGAAATGTCATCTTTCCATCGCAGATGTAGCTTTCCTCTTACTCTACTCTAGCATTGTGATCCGCGTTGTACTGGAGCGTTTCGCTACATTCGTACGACATGAGCAAGCCAGCATAGCCGCTGTATTTTAATTCGCGGCATCATAAGAAGGGCGCATCATCCGAGACTTAGTTTTTCTTTTCATTGGGAAAGCTTTTTGCGTGATAATACTAAAAATACCTAGCGGATCTATTGTGCACTCTGCTCGAGGTGTTCTCGTCTTGTTCTAAAGTTCTAAGAAAATTTAGAGGAGCCTTTAGAACGTAGTTACTTGGGGAGTGATGTGCTTGACTTTTTGCCACATTGAGCTTAAACAGTTATCTCGTCCTCTTCCAGAGGTCTCACACTCAAAGAACAGGCTGAGTTTCGAAACCAACAGAGGTCATTTCAGCAGATCTCAAATTAATGCAGATGGTCTCTTGGTCTGCAAGTGCCCTGCGATCCATTTTTCTCTTATGCAGGTTAATTAGAAGGCTGTATCTCTTCCGGTTGTACTCCCTTGGAGTCGTGAGGTGCTTCCCCAGTATTGTCATTTCATTCCTGTGATTTTTCCTGATCGTGTTTGGATCTACTAATAGAAATTCCTCAGACCGCTGCCTTCTTGGCTAAACGTTCTCTATCTCGTTTCCTCGATGCCCTTGTGAAGCAGCCGTACCCGCATCATTATATTCTATCCAATACGATTGGCTGCCTACTCTTGTCAGATATGCGCGCATTATCCTTGTAATGCACTTGTATTGATCAGATCACAATGTGGGGGCTTATTAAAGGTACGAGTATCACGAAAACTTTGAAGTAATCTACATGACAACCAAACAATTTGCATGGGCCGAATCGTAATTCCGTCTTCCGTCAAAGTGCTAGCTTGAGTTGGTGATGCAGGAAGAGAGGTTACACGTTGCCATGGCAGTTACTAAATAGATTGTTATTATCTTTATATGTAAATCGAAGATAATATCAAGTAATCCATGTCGGAGCACAAGCAATTTCGCTCACCATATGTATATTAGGGTGCGTCAGCAAAAAAAAAATTTTTTTCACCGGAATTATACTATTTATTATATCTTTAGACTTCCCCATAAAATATTTCAAAAACATTGCAATTTACGTAGCCTGGTCTAATTCGAAAATACTTCCAGAAATCTCTTTATTTCGATTCCTAAGGAAAGGTTTTAAACATTTGTATGCAGACCCCAGAAATCTCTTCATTTCGATTCCTAAGAAAAGGTTTTAAACAGAGAAAGGTTTATGCAGAGCTTTTAAGCTTAAACTCTTCTAATATCACAGGCGATTTTTGGAAAAAATATTTTTTAAAAACTTTTATTTATTAAAAAAAAAAACGATTTTGTTAGGTATTTTTAAATTGCCCTGACTGGCGTAAATCTTAAAATTGTTCGCGAAATAGTTCGGCAGAAGTTTTAATATAACAATTCCGATGGAACAGTTCAAATTTTTTGTATGTTATGCGACCTAATGGGCATATGCAAAATATTTATATTTCTCCCATCTTCTTCAGAACTAACTCCTTCCGAGTTCGCGTGCGTTAAAAGCTAAGAGACAACTAGTTTTCTTAAAAGTTCCTTGCTACATGCAAGTTTGTAATCATTAATTGCCTTACTTGTGCACTTAAGGAACTTGCCACAACCGGAAAAGACGCATACATATTTGTAAGCGCTACACATATTAAAATGTGTACCGTTAAGTGCGCCCATGTACGTGACTGCTCACAATAGACTTCTGCACTTATTAAACATTTTATGAAAAAGTGTCAGCATTGTGATGCTAGTAACAAGGCTAGAACTAACTATGGGCTGCATAATGAAACGCTCACACACCAACAAGCTCTTGCGATAATTAACAAACTTACAAAATTGTCGCCTTTTCATATTCCTTTTGTGAGTTCACACTACGTCTACGATAATCGCCGACATTGTGGCATTCAAGTGTGATTCTAAACTTGACCTTTTTGTCATTGCCACTCAACGTTCGACTTGTGAATCTTTTTCTTAACTCTTCTTTGTAGCTGTAGTGGTTGTGGTCGATTACTTATTTTATTTTTTATGATTGTCTATTTTTTTATGTCCTCAACTGCAGTCTTTAGTGGGCTTTTGGATTGCATACTGCAATAAATAGGGTGCCAATTTCTATAAGAAACTTGTGGTAGATACACAAAAAAAAACCATAAAATTTTTAGATAACGAAAGATTAGAAAAAAAAACACTCTACTTCCCTAAAATGTCCAAAAAAAGACCTTGGTAGTCGATTTCTTTATTTCTAAATAATTGGTCATGTATTCGGAAGTTTCCTTATTGTCAAGGCAGAGTCCACATTCCGGCTCTCTCATAACACCTGTTCACTGCATATGAAATCGTAGTTAATTGTGGCCGTTAGGTACCCGTAAAGTAGCCCGATGTCATTTCTGCTCTGATCTATTGAAACAGTAGACAGAAAGCATTGCCTTGGAATGGTTCCGATCATAAAAAGGGTGTTAAGGATATATCTTGCGCCAACTCGTTAGCATCCTCGTTGCCTTCTATCCCATTGTGGCCCTGTACCCAGAAAAGAGTTACTTTATTTTTACAGCCTTTATTTAAAGCATATTAAATTAGGTTCTAACAAGTTTGGATTTCATCGTCCTGTTTTAGAGGGCCCGTATGGCAGCTAGGATATCTCAAAATTTAACAAGAAAAGCGCCCTTCAAACTCTTTTCAGGGTTAAATTTGTCACAGGTATGAATGGTTGAAACTTCAGCCTAAAACGCCGGGGGCCATCTGTCTATGGGAATGGATAGTTTGGTGTCGGTTCCATAGACACCGGCACCTACTCAGTAATCCATCCTCGACACGGCCGCGTACCAATGTAGGTATCTGAGATCAAGCACAGAGAGTCCGTTTGCCCAATCTTCGCGATCTGGGATTTTCACTTGGAACTTTATGCCAAAAGAGATCTCTTTGGTTATGGAAAATTTCCAAACCGGGTATTTTTACCTAAAAAACCTACGTGAAATTTTTTTATATGAAAGCAGTTGTTGGATAGTCGAAATTGCAGCACCCTCGAGGCTGCTATTTCTTGAAAAAAAAATATGGAGTGCGATTATAGAACCGCAGTTGTGTTGTGTGTTGTGTGTGAGACTTGCCATTCTTATTAATTTATTGAGCTTAGGATTTCAGTTTTTTGTTATGTACGAGACAACCGGACGAACGATCATGCGGTAAAGCCACTCTACCAGCTTTGATTTCAGTCCCCCATGTTCTTCCAAAAATTCCAAAAAGTCGACTACAGGCAAGCATAGCCTTCCGAATGTAAGTTTCCCCTAAAAGCAATGACAGCAGCCTAGGCAACCCACAGCTGTTAAGTGGTCTTCGTTTATTAATAATTCAGACAGTTCGTTAGCCATCTCTTTTATATTTTTTTCAAGACGTTTCGAAGATAACTACTAAAGCATTTTATGATGTTTTCTTTTTCTTAGTTTTTTTTTCATGCACCACTAAAAGTATATGCACATATCATCGTTTAAATTACAAAACCGCGTATCACATACATACATACATTCAAACAAGCCAGTGTTTAAAGTAAGCAAGACTGAATGTGTTTTCTTAACATTAAAACAGCACAAAAGCTTCTTCGCGCAATAACTGCGAATAAACGCACACATTTTCATGCACTGACAAGTTGTTTTGAATGACGATGATGATGAAAAGGTCTCGCGATTGTGGTTATGGGAAAGGCGTCATATTTATTATGAGTTAGAGTAGACCTCATAAACTACATGTACATATGCATATGTACATTAGACTGGGTCGCGAAAAAAAGTTTGTAATTACGAACTCCACAACTCCCATCACCACCCCCTTATTGACACCTTACTTTGAGAGGGGTTTTAAGGTCGTAAAAATTTGCATCCTTGGCGAGTCCTGAAAAGAACCAAAACCGAAATATGTTCCTAACTTTGTTTATTTGTGTGTCGATTTCAAAATGTGAAACAGTACAGTCGGGGAACTACTCAATCGAATTAACACCTATTTTTTACATTAAGTACTTTATATAGTAAACACGTAATTCCTTTTGTACTAAGTAGAGTGAAATGCATGTGAAAAAGTTAAGTCGGAAATTTTATGCTCTCACCCCCTAGGATTGTTCTATACCAAAACAAAAAAATACAGCCTTATTTTTTTATTTTGAAATCAAAAAATATTTAGAGGTCACTCCAAGTTCCCAAAGTTATCCATCTATTTTATATGGAGAAACACCACTTTTCGTAAAAATGCTATAGAATAGTTAAAAATCATAATTTTTTCCAGAAAACTCTGTTAATCTTTAGGAGATCTCCAATAATAATACCAAATTGTTTATTTAACCATTTTTTGGACCACATTAGTGAACAAACATAAAGAATACAAAAAACATTATTCAAATGCTATCAGGCGGGCCGAAATAATAATTATTAATTGATAACGCACCTGTCCTGCGAAATTTTAGAGAACAAGCCTAGAATGAGGAAGGAGCCAAATTATATTTTGGCAGTTCTTAGGACTTGCCAAAGACGAAAATCAAAGTAATTGCAATTTTTTTCTTATGTATGGGGCCGACCCACTCTAACGTACATTCATAGGTTCATAGTTACANGCAATTTTTTTCTTATGTATGGGGCCGACCCACTCTAACGTACATTCATATGTTCATAGTTACATATGTATGTATATACTAAGGTGCATGAAGTAAAATAGACCTTCTCATCCCAATTGCTGCATGCTCACCTCCTCTGGACGATTGCTAGCGGCGACGTAGTAGGTGATTAATTTGTTTGCTCTTTTTTATTTACTCGGCATAAATTTTAAAAGCAAAATGCTGTCATTGATCTTTTGCATCATGCAAACAATGCAGCGGAAGTTACGTACGTACCCACACACATATGGATGTGCACATAAGTTTATGTATTTTTTATTTATATGTTTTCATAATATGTAGTGAGATACTCTGCAAACGAAAAATTAAATTGAATATTATAAACGAACCCCATAAATGCATTACCCAAGTTTTTTTAAGTTAGGCTGCCAATTTTAGTTAAATGCCTCCCGCGGAGGCCCAATGGCCTAGATATTGTAATGCCCAGGATAGTATTTGCCCCTGACTTGCCCGTACATGTCCTTAAACTATTCTGATTTTCCGGCGAATCCTAATTTTGTTTTCCCAAAGCCGAAGAAGAGCTTCTCCAGCCATTTGAGGCGCTTCCTCCGGAGCACCACGCTTAGGAAGTGTTGGGTGGATTATATCTATTCCAAATCTCTATAGCCTTTACAGGAATCGTTATCCGTACCTGGCGATCATGTGATCAACATTCTCGTGTACCGTTAGTACTTCGGTGAGAAGCCGAACTTTTAGTTTTTAGAACTTTAGCACTCTTAGAGCCAGTTTCTCAAGTTTATTTTGTCGTCGTGTTCGACTCCGTAACATATATATATATATAACAGGGAGTCGATAACGATGTAGCCAGTTTCTCAATGTCTGGTTAACATCAAATGCAGAATGGAAACTTAAATGCCCCAAGTCCTAGAGCGCTCTTTGCTGAGACACATTTCACGTAGATGTTTGTTAGTTTTTGCAACAACTTAATTGAACTATCGATTGGGCTTTAATTTAGTTAGCAGCTGCAACGTTATTGCTTTCTGCATACATTTATGTACAGTGAAACCGCGTTATAACGAAACCTTGATAAACAAATATTTTTTAGCCCCTGAAAAAAACTCGTTGTTGCGATATTTTCCATACAAAAATGTTCCTTTGATATAAAGAAGAAATGTGGAGCATAAAAACTTTCGGAATATACATACATATTCACGGTTTAAGTCCCGTTAGAAAAAGCCTATATATAACAAGGTCTCGGCTCAAAAGCCGCGGATTTCGGGCAGAATATCGCTTCGTTAACAATATTCCTTCCACAACTTTTTCAATCCATACTGATATTCTGGTGAAATCCACAATATGGTCTAAATTTTTGGACTTTGGTTTTAATATAACCTAGAATATCTAGGATATTCTTTGATTGAAAAAGTGGTAGAACAAATTTTGTCAACGAATGGATATTCTGCCGAAATCCGCAATAAAATCTGCATTTTACAAACTTTAGAAAAATCTTGTCGTACAAACATAATACCTGCATAGGTATTCTATCGGAATCTGCAATAAAATTTAAATTCTTGCAAAAACCCACTGTCAAACACCTTGCTAAATATATTTCATTATAAGTTTTCGAAAACAAATTACAAAAACTTTTTGATTCTCACAAAATAAACCATCTCGTCACAAAGAAAAATATTTTAAAAACAGTCCTTGAAAAACGCCCATTTTTTTAATCACGTTTGTTATAGAGAATTAAACAAGAATTATGGAGGTATNTATCGGAATCTGCAATAAAATTTAAATTCTTGCAAAAACCCACTGTCAAAACACCTTGCTAAATATATTTCATTATAAGTTTTCGAAAACAAATTACAAAAACTTTTTGATTCTCACAAAATAAACCATCTCGCCACAAAGAAAAATATTTTAAAAACAGTTCTGGAAAAACGCCCATTTTTTTTAACCACATTTGTTATAGAGAATTATTAAACAAGAATTACGAAGGTAATATTTTAAATCCCTTATTTACTGGTCTTCACTATGCAAGTCATCTTCAAAAAGTTCAACTGTTAATAGCTAAGTTAGCTTTGGGACAATCTTGACCACCTTATATATAGAAATGTTAAGCTCGTTCCTTTAGCTATAAAACGACGTTAAGATGAAGTATCTAGGATGGGCAGAACCCGAGATAAAACGATTTGAAGTAGTACATGATTAGTCAGAATCACGAAAAAATTCAAACTTAGACAGATCCCACTGGGAAAATAGGTAAGCAACTTACGAGGTAAACCATGTTTTCTTTCAGTTTGTAGTACCAAAATTGTTATCATGTCCAATGTCATCTACTAGTAAAGCGCAAAATGAACACCTCCGACGACACATTACGTTGTCAATTGCAAAATAACGTGCAGCCGGAGTTATTTCCAAGCACCGAACTACTCCGAGCGGCTCAGAAGTATGTCTGATACCAAATGTACATTCTAAATTCCTACTTACATAAGGCGGCCACGTCTTTGTTAAAGTAAGGGAAATTCGTCAGTGAAAANAATTATGTCTGATACCAAATGTACATTCTAAATTCCTACTTACATAAGGCAGCCACGTCTTTGTTAAAGTAAGTGAGATTCGTCAGTGAAGTGGTAAGGACCGCCGGGTGAAGTGTAAGTTGCTGGTAAGGTATTGCTTTAAGGTTATTTCGATTTGTGTAACAATGGTAAGGCGAAAATCACAAATTGAAATAGAAGATTGGCCGATATAGCTAGACCACAGCTAATTTTGGTTAATTATTTCCGTGTATTATAAATTCTCGCTAGATGGCGCTGAAGTCGAGTTGTTTATGGAACCCCCTACTCCCTTCGGGTTTTTAGTTACACAAGTTTCACTATTTTTTTATCAAGATTAAATACGGACACTTAACTTAAAGACGTTTATTACAGGCTTATTCCGCGTTGGTAACAAAAATTTTGTTACCGGTAAATAAAGTTCCTCGTAATTTTTAAACCCTTTTCGCTGAATAGATTAAATTGTTGTTATCTTTTGGTAACAAAATATTCCGGTGTCAAAATGTTCGGTAACATATAGAATAGGCCTGTTATAGTACGTACGAACTTTTGCATACATATACATAAGTACATGCACACATAACTATCTGACAAATGTGTTATAGTTACTTGCTAGTTTTCACAATAACCTTTAAACAAATTTTTATATGTTAATCTAAGCACCCCTTACATTTCAAAGCATTATTACAACCATATTTATTGTTTTTTTTTTGTTCACATTTATGTATGTATTTTAAGTTTTGCTGTACCCCACCTAATTGTGTGTGTTTTTAATGTTCTCTGTGTCCAATGTTGTATATGTGTATATTCATACATACAAATGTGTATGTATTTATGTACACTGTAAAATTAAATATACCTATGAGGAGAGGTTGAAGAATGATGAAAACCCAACAAAATACACGTTTTTGTCAAAATTTGTTAAAAAAAAGTGTCCACTGGGAACGTTGAGAAAATAAATTTTTATTGGAAAAATAAACATATACGCAAAAAACATGACCTATAGAGAAAAAAAGACTGTCTTTATGAAACGTTTCTAGGCTAAGCTGGAAAACAGACGAAAAAAGTAATTTTTAAGCAAAAAATGCAACTGCATTCAATAGTCGTATTAGTTTCTTCGTGACACAACGACCGTATCTAAACCAAACTAGTATAGGACCACCCTTGAGGTATGTAGCACCTTTCAGATGAATAAAAATCATAATAGAAAACGGTTCACGTGGTCCAAAGTTATCCGGTGACAAACATAAACCAATATTCCGATGAATTGAAAACCTTCACTTTTTTGAGGTCGATTAAAAACGCCGAAAATTCCATAGAGATTCCTTATTGGTTTTATGCAGGAGCAAGGAGCTAAGGAGCAAATCGTCGTTTAAAGTATAAAACCATGTATCGTCATTCTGCAAAACCGCGTAACTGACATTTGCTGCCAAAAATTGGATTTGCTCACACTAGCTCATCAAAGTGCAAAAAATTTAAATTTAACCGATGAAAACAAGCTAAGTCTAACAATATATTTTAAAGGTCTATAAATCCTCTTTTCAAAAGTTGTTCGATTTTTAGAATCGGATGAAAAATAGTTAAGCTATTAATAGATAAGTGCATCAAGTACGAAAATAAAGGTTTTTTAGTTTTAAAAAATAACCCTCCTCCAGGAACTATACGGGAGCTATTTTCATGTTGTACTCGAACATACCTACAACCTGGGTTTTGTTTCGGGTGTATTTCATGACTTTTTTTTTGTAGTACCGTGCTATCAAATAGTAAGCAATCTCACTTTGCCAAAATTAAAACAATCATTTTTTTTATATCGGACCATAAATCTATATTTTTAGTAAGTCTTTTACTTCTTATTTAAAATGATAAAAACCTTCGTTTTTGAATTTGAATATTAAAAACCCCCGCGGTAAAATTTGTTGGAAGTTTCTTTTGTGACAGAAAGCATTCTGCGGGAGGTATATAGTATATATTGTTCTAGAACGTCCTCCCATAATTATCGGATAAGGGACAAATAGGTGACATTAAGGGCCGTTTTCACGATTTCTTGTTAGCTTCCATCCCCAGCTAAACCTCGTTATCGACGTTACAGACTCCATGCATATGACATAGTGGCGGTAACGTCGGCAAAGATGTTTAACTGGGAATTAGTGTTAACCAGAGTTGGTGAAAACGGCCATAAAAGAAATACAGAACATTTTGCGTTCCGCATAAAATAAAAAAATTACCTGGACAATTTACTAGCAAAGAGGTCACCGTACGTGTAAGAATATCGTTTAAAAATCTAATTTCGTAGATAATGTCTGACTGATTCTTTTTGCTTGATTGATTGCAACATTTAAAAGCAAACACTTTCTAATTTTTTTAAAATGTCTTCTTGAATTAATTTAAAATAACTTCTTAATTTCTTTTAAATACTAAATTAGAATTAATGTATATTATTAAATATGTATTAGAATAGTATTGGTAGGCCGTACTATTCTAATATTAGCCGAATTGGTAGTGTTGTATATTACCATTCGGTAGGAGCCGAGTTCGAGGACAAGTCAGAGCAGACTTGGGTTTTAGTACGTTTTCTGTTTTTTGTTTGGATTTTTATTTTTATTATTTATATTACCATATTTTAACAAAAACGTTACTTTTGTTGGTTTTTCATCATTCGTCATTCATTCTCTCCTCTTACATGGGTATATTTAATTTGAGAAAAAAGTCATATGCCTAGTGTACATACATACATACTTGCATACTCACATAATTACAATTATGCACTAATTATTTATGTTACTCACATACTACAAATATATGTAAATATGTAATTGAACATTTGTATATACATAAATACGTACATATTAACTGCAATGTGTCACTAAAACAATAATATTGAAAAAATAATAATTAAATGCATCCAAATATTAGCAAGCATTCTATATACATACATTATTTATCATAATTTTTGTTTTTTTATTCATCTGCACCTGCAAATAACAAAGCATTTACACATTTCAAGGAAATTATAATTGCATAACGAAACACCTATAACCATTACGTAAAGTTTTTTGCACTATTTGTTATGAGAATTAAGCATTTTTAAAGAATTACGAATAATCTTGACCTATGTAAGTCTAGGTACATACACATGTTTGCATTGAAAATGTAAGAAAAAAGAAGGAACTGTATGTTACACAAAACTAACAATAAACTATAAGAATTTATATAATGGGCACTAATTTTTCAAGTGCTAATCTTAAAATTAAAGGCTCTTCAGGTGTTACGTTCGTCTTCATACATACATACATATGTATGTACATATATATTTACACTAGGGTGCACCACTCTCCATATAAAAAGAAACCTGTACGGTTTTTCCATCGGAATTTTAAAATTTATTATGTTTTATGACTTTTGCCAAAATATTTCGAAAAAAATATTAAAATTTACGTGACCGAAACCGACTTGAAAATACTGCCAAAAATCGAGTTTTTCATAAATAAAAATAGTTTTTTATAATATTTTTTTACCATAAATCACCTCAGATGATAGCAGAGTTTAAGCTTAAAAGGTCTGCATTAAATATTTGAAATTTAAAAAACGGAATAATAATAATGATATTTCAAATCGGTCCAGCTCATGTAGATAAACCTTAATATTTTTTCCAAATATTTTGGTGGAAGCCTTAAAGTATAATACTTTTTATGATACCGCTCGAAAAAGACGCACCTTTTAGTGGTGAGCCACCCTAATGTACATGCATACAAATTTATTTAAAACAGGTTGCTTCTAATTCCATACGAAAAATATTGTGCAAAAGGCTTCTATTACTTCATTATGCATCCAATTGTGTGTGTGGTAGTAGTTGGTTTTTTTGCTACCTGGCTTTTCTCACATTTCCGTACAAAAAATTTGTTTACTAATTTGCCTAAACCGAAAACTTTGTTCTAACCCGCATTGCTAGTATAGCTTGAAAAATTAGTGCCTATCCCACTTAGAAATTATCACGTTTTACATCTATGTATTTGTTGAGCTATTAATATATATGTGTGTGTGTGTTGTTGTAACCTATCTTATTTGTTTCATGCATAAGCATAAATCCAAGCTAACAAACTTAGTACAACTACGAGTATGTAAGCTTTTTCTTGTTCACTAGTTTTAAGCCCCAAAATCCATGGTTAAAATCACATGTTAGCGCTAAAAAGCGTTCAGTTTTTATAGTTATTAGTAGACATTTCTTAAAATACGTAAGTATTTATATTCGCATATTAAAATATTTGTTCAAATCTATTTAAGCTGTTTCACTTGCCAACGTTTTCTGTTTTTAATAAAAAAAAGTGCACAATTTCTTTTCATCATAATTTTAGTATGTAATTTTTTTGTATTACTCTCATTTGGTGGATTTACAATGGTGGGAAGTGGTGCAATGGCATTACAAACTCAATTTTGGTAAGCGGTGTTATTTATACGCACATACATACATATGAGGCATTCTCCGTCAACTGAAGCCCCCGCTCTCCAAACTTGGCTCAGTTAAAAAATCTGTTATATTCTTTAAAACGTAGTCAGAATTTTTACTTTTAAATCACCAGCGGCGTTTTCGAGAGCCAATAAGCCGATCCAATATGGCGAAGAAAGTTTGAAAAAATTTTAACATTCACTTGAAATTTTTTACTGGGATGTTTTTGAGGTCGTTGTATTCGTTATTAATCATCATACATTTTTAAAATTCCGTTTGAAATCCAATATTTTTACCTAAACTAATTGGACGAAGAATGTCTCATATATTTACATANTGTGTGTGTGTGTTGTTGTAACCTATCTTATTTGTTTCATGCATAAGCATAAATCCAAGCTAACAAACTTAGTACAACTACGAGTATGTAAGCTTTTTCTTGTTCACTAGTTTTAAGCCCCAAAATCCATGGTTAAAATCACATGTTAGCGCTAAAAAGCGTTCAGTTTTTATAGTTATTAGTAGACATTTCTTAAAATACGTAAGTATTTATATTCGCATATTAAAATATTTGTTCAAATCTATTTAAGCTGTTTCACTTGCCAACGTTTTCTGTTTTTAATAAAAAAAAGTGCACAATTTCTTTTCATCATAATTTTAGTATGTAATTTTTTTGTATTACTCTCATTTGGTGGATTTACAATGGTGGGAAGTGGTGCAATGGCATTACAAACTCAATTTTGGTAAGCGGTGTTATTTATACGCACATACATACATATGAGGCATTCTCCGTCAACTGAAGCCCCCGCTCTCCAAACTTGGCTCAGTTAAAAAATCTGTTATATTCTTTAAAACGTAGTCAGAATTTTTACTTTTAAATCACCAGCGACGTTTTCGAGAGCCAATAAGCCGATCCAATATGGCGAAGAAAGTTTGAAAAAATTTTAACATTCACTTGAAATTTTTTACTGGGATGTTTTTGAGGTCGTTGTATTCGTTATCAATCATCATACATTTTTAAAATTCCGTTTGAAATCCAATATTTTTACCTAAACTAATTGGACGAAGAATGTCTTATATATTTACATATATCTATGTAAACATGTACTTCATGACTGGTAGCGAATTGGGGTTTAGGCTAAGTGATATATAATTTTGGGGTCTTATAAAATGTCCGCACCAGCTACGCTGACCCTGTAAAAACTTTCACAAGTGGCTGCTGGTACGTTGCCTCGATCTGAAACGCAAATTAAAAAAAAAAATATCTTCTGTTTATTTGGCACTACAATCGTTGTATTGCATATCACAAAATCACAAAATGAAATGGAAACTTACTTTCTACCAGTGAAATCCTCTGGACCAGCAGATGTAATTTTGTTCGCCCCAGATTCTGAGAGAGCACTAATTTTTTTTATTCAACCTTCACATTAGCTCTAAATTACCCCCAAAAATAACTTCGACTGACCAAGGAGCAAACACGTTTAATAGTAAAAAACTTTCCGTTCCTTCAGATTTCGAGATACCAAAAAAAAAACCGTTGAAAAATGAAATTTTGCCTTGATTCAGACGTGCTGGGTTCATGTGGCTATCGGAAAGGACTTCAATCGTTTGCACTGTATCGTCGATAGGACCTTAATCCCGAGATTAAAAAGGCTTATCCCGCGGTAATTGGATAATTGGTAGATAAGACCAAATTGCGTCTCGCCTCCATATCCTATCCTTCTGACGAATAGAAGTCTCTCCTTCTGCCTCTTAACGCGGTATCGCTCAAGTGTCGCTCATGTAGCTATTGGCTGCAGAATAACTTTTTGCACTCTTCGGCATACCATTTTTTCCGCGTAGGTGGTAATAGCCAACGACCTCTACACCACCGCGTCGAAAAGATTGGGGGATGGATTCCATCTGCTTATTTATATCCAGGTGATAAGAAGTTGCTTATCTACGACGAAGTCATAATTGGACTCAAATTATCTGTCTCATTTAGAGGAAGTTTACAGGAAGCTTTTGCTGTTAGAAATTTTCTACAGCGACTGGAATCCTAAAACTGAACTCCAAATTCGAAGCGTTAATAAGCAAATTCATTGGAACCCAATTCATTTATTCTGTGATCGAGGAATATTTGAGCAGTTACGGTAACTGAGCCCAGTAGCTGTTAATTTCAACGCTGTATAACCTCCTTTACCTAATGTTAGACTAGGATGCCGATACTAAATACGTGTATGAACGAGTATGTTCGTTCGTATAAGGTATTAGGTTGGGACATGTTACGTTTGATGGTTCCATTGTTTGGTTGCCCAAAGCATTCAACATGTAAATAAACACAAAAACACGAACGCATGCATAGGTTAAGCGCACCTTTGAACCCCGCATAAAACTACTAGGACCTTATTTCCCAAGATCAATTGCGGTAAGTACACTTTATAATTTTATTTGGTGCTTTGTTCGCTGCTTGATTTAGTAGATCCTTAGTTCCGAATCTATTTCATTCTTATATAACTGTACATATTATTAAAATTACTAAAATTTCAAATTACTTACTAATGCATTCCAATAAATTTCAACCCTGGTGTACTCGCATATCCATCCTTTTATTTAACCCTTACCAGTACATTTTAACTTTACGCATTTGCCTTTTCTTTTTTTATATTTTCCGCAGGCTATCAACGTTTATATAGAACGAGAGATCAGCAACAACCACTGCCACAACCACCAGTTGAATCGGAAGCACAGTCACAGGTGGAGGTTTCACCCTTTCAACGGAATACGCCCATCTACTGGACGTTACAGAATCGTAGGCAACAAAAGCCACCGCCCAGTAGCGTAACCTGTCGCGACGATCTGTATGCCACGCCCATAAAACGTTCAGAACGTTTGGCACGCGCAGCAGCGTCCGCAGCTCAAAGTGGAATAAATGTAGCCAGCAATCTATCACCGATCGTGCCACGTAATCGAAGTGGATTCCAAACTTCTACGCCTTCGCGAGAAGATGAAGCTGCACAGGCGAACTTAAATAATTCGCCCTGCCGACAGCCACTTAGTCGCAACGCCAATTGGGCCGATGATAACTCACCGGAACGCTACAACACCTGCTCGGATCGTATTGGGCATAGTAAGACAAGCCTGATGGACTTCAAAAAACTACTGCTAGCCAAATCGGCCAAAACAAGTCCCGTGCAACGAAAACTTTCCGCAGTTGAGTTGTTGAAAAAGACCAGTCCTGTGAATGTTACGTCAACTGAGACGGCGCCGGGTAATAAACCGCTAACTGTCAGCGGCACGCAAGCGCTGAACAGTAGCATGAAGTTGCTCGACTTAAGCGGTTCGCCTAAAACCTTCGCCAATCGTCGAATGCTGCGTCAAGGCCAGTTCGGCTCGCCTTCTAAGAGCTTCGCACCCAAACTGAAGAGCGCCACTGGTAGTGGCATAGCCAGCACCGTGCAACGCACAAATATTATGTCGACCACTATTCCGGAAGTCAATAGCGAGGAAGATCACTCCAGCACGGCATCGAGTACGAACAGTTCGAAGGACGGTAATGAATTGAAATCGTCGACGATGGCGGATGTGTCAGAAACTGGCAACAGCCGTTCGTATGATCTAAAACGCAATTTCTTCTTGCAAACGGAGGAGAATAATTTCATGCGTGGCGAAATTAAGTCAGTGTTCGGCAGAAGCAACTCAACGCCGACCGTGACAACGCCGCCAACACCGATAGCATCCGTGGTCAGTGGTACTGCATTGCGTGGCAACAAATTTTCAGGTGCGCAAATGATGGTTGCCAATAGTGGTGCCTTGCGCACTAGTACGCTTGCGGATACCACACGCCATTACGCGTCACAACCGACGACAGCTGGAGGAACTTTGACGGCGGCTGCAACATCAGCGACCGTAACACCTATGCCAGCATTAGAGACGGCACTCTGAGCGCGTAGATGTCGCCCACTATTGAGGTACTTCCAGGCGAAATCATTTCTTACTGCCAGCATGGCATGCGAAATGCACGAGGCATACATGGATATGCGAAGACACATTTAAAACGAACGAAAAGCAATTTCGAAATCAATTAGCAAACTTTCAACGTTTATTTAGCGGCGTTTGAGAGGGATGTGGATAGAGCAATGGACGGCGGAAGTAGATTGCAGTACATACCAGTGGTGGTACATACATATTTTTTTGAAAAATCCCCACTCAACAAAAATAAAATCCCCAGTTTTTCCTACGCATTTAAAAATGGTTAACCACAAAATTCCCTACAATTTTTATCTAATAATTCCATATAACATTAATAGAAGACCGAACAAAGTTTGACTATGTAAAACACTAAAGGTTCAATGTTTAGAAAAGTTATTATCATATCGATGCACAGTGTATCGTGTGGAACAAGCTAGGTGAACAAACTTCCTTCAAGATTTTTTATAAAAGGATCTCTGCGTGGCCTCGGGTTGCCAGTATTACCTAACGACACAACTTAATAAAACACTTCATCCGGATTACACAAGAATTAGAGACATTAGCCCTTAACAGGATTGACACACACAAAGGACCACACATATGTACACATCGTTGATTTAATTCAATAGTGTTCTTTTATTTTTTATTTACTTTAAAGCCGGTTTTCTCGAGTTATGAT
Organism: Rhagoletis zephyria; assembly: GCF_001687245.7. Classification (NCBI taxonomy): domain Eukaryota; kingdom Metazoa; phylum Arthropoda; class Insecta; order Diptera; family Tephritidae; genus Rhagoletis; species Rhagoletis zephyria. The sequence goes on along the minus strand of NW_016158115.1, from coordinate 115,237 downwards.
GCTATTGCAGTTAATGAGCGATATGTAATAAAAAAAACACAATTCATTTTATTTAACTTTAATATTCGGCTTTATCAAGTAAACACCCAAATAGCAACGAAGGCCACAAAAATCGGATTGAGAGAGTGCTTATGAAATATCAAATAGGGTGTGTCGTTGAAACAACTTATGGTCTGATTATGGCAACGTAACGGAACTTACAGGCTCTCACTTAAACATTCTCTTAAATGGATGTTGCTTAAGATGTTCTGACACGATATGTATTTGTAAATGTGACTTTTTCAATATATATGTATATAATTGCGTATGTCTGTCAAATTCACAGTCTTCATTTAACTATTTAAAAATACGCTCTTTGAAAACTAAATAAACAAAACTCAAATGATTCCATCTGAGTCTCAGTTGAAAATAGAAACATTTCTATTTCGCATGTATGTGCATCTGCTTTGTACAGAAATAAATCTTATTTGCCTTTATACGATATGTTGGCATTTCCATATGTAAAAAGTGGCATGTACACATGCAAATACATATCGTGTAAGAACACCTTTATAATTGAACAGCCGAAACTTAACGTAACGCCGAATCTGTTTCAGATTGATTTTCTAAGTTCTACGTTCCGTTAAGTTAAGCTAAGTTGCCATAATCAGGCTTTTACCCTCATAAAGTGTACACAAATTTGCCAAAATTGATGAAAATGTACAAAACGAACACGCGCCAATTTGTGTAACAATTAGCTGTCGAAAATAGTTTGAAAAATAAACATAACCTCATCTGCATGTTCGCATTTTGAGCGAAACAAATATTTTTGCACATAAATTTCGACTTTTCGAAAAATTTTGAGACATAAGCAATTTAGCGCTTGCAAAACATCCCAGCCAGCAAAGAAACGTAAATTTTGCCACCAGTGCAGTTTAGTTGAATTTCCGCATCCGTAAACGCATACAGAAAAATTTTATCTGACAAATTTCAGAAAAAACAGCCGAAAACATATCCGTTTCACATACTGTTGTCTGTACATATGTTTCTGCCGCACACTTTAGTGGGAAAACGGTTCGTCAAAGTATCCGGAAATAAAATCAGTAAACGCACAAAAATCCGCAGTTCATCGACTTTTTTGTCATTTTCGGATCGGTTTTCGGATTTTTTGCTGGCTGCGATAGCCCGTAGTGTCATGCTATGTACTTCAGTCATTTAAGTGTCTTACAGCTACTCTGCGCTCCTCTTATATACAATTCTTTCATTACTTTTTATAGAAATGTTTGTTTGATCAGAGTAGCTCACTGCAAGACATTAGGGGTGGCAACAGTCGTTGCTTGAGCTAGTCTGCTCTTGTGCTAAAGTGCCAGTCCACTTGCTCAATTCGGTGAATATAATAGACTGGCCATTGGTGTCTTGCAATGTTTCTTTTTTTTTATAAGTGACCGCTGCAATACATTGTCTGTTCTAGACCTTTGATAGATTTTGAAGGAGTGATGGAGTACACCTGCATGACTTCTGTGGCATTGTCGACTATATGTCGGTAACAATTTTTAAGGTGCAACATTATCAGTAAAAAAAAAACCGTCATAAGTGACGGTGTCAGCGCAGACCATTTTCACTCCTTTGTAGTTTTTACATGCATGTGTACATACATATGTATATATTAGAAAAATATGTACATACATAAGTACATCTGCAATTACTTAAAACGAGATCGCCACATGCGCTCAAGAAATAAATCGCAAATTTACAATGCACAAAATACGAAACAATGTAAAGTGTATTTCGTAACTATAGCACATCAGCTAAGCTGCCCGTCAAAAACACAAACGAACAAAGTCAATCTGTTTTCAAACCGATCTGGTCGACCCAATAAAAAAAAAATGCCGCTATAAAACATGATATTAATAACCTCATTATATTGCGGTGATTTGCGTTCCATAAGTACGTATATATTGACCATTCGATACCCCCTTGGTATCGATACTTTTACTTGTTTCTGGTATCGGGACAAAGTATCGAGTACTTAATAAATATCGATAAAAGGAATCGCGTATATTTAAGTATTGAGTAAAAAATTCTAATTATAAATTGCAAAATCTCAAATATTCCAAATCAATAAAAGACGAAGCAACAAGGAAAGTAAACACGAAAAAATAACGGCAACATTTAAATTTACATGACATACTTTGACATGATGGAAGGTGTTTATGATGAACGATAAGTTAAGCGTTGCCACGTAGCAAATATAGCAAGTACCAAACTCGAAAAGGCATTGAGTAAAAAAAGTACTTGCTTTGGAGAAAAAGTATCGAGTATTTACTTGCAAGTACCGGTAACGAAGAATCTAAACTTTGAAACTCGAAATTTGGATGAGAATGTTTCGAAACGGAACGATTTCGAAAAGGTTCAGTTTAGACTTTACTTATTTAGAACTATAAGAACTATGAAATCATAAATAATTTATAGCAGAAGTCATGTCGTAAATAATTTTTAGTTGACCAAATTGTCTGCAAATGACCAAAATGATGCAAAAAAAATTTTTTTGGACGAAAAATATAAAATTAAGATGGAAAGTATTTTATTGAACTCGGAAAGATTATTAACAGACTTTAAAATGTAACTCCATTAAAGGCAAATTTCGTGGTATGGAAAATAAATTGAGAGTTTTTTTCTTACACACCCAGCCATTAGAATAGCACACTATATTGATCCACACTTTTTACAGTTTTCCTTTTGTTTGTTTAATATTCATTTTTTGTTTAATGTCATTAAGATAGAACACCCCTTTGTTGACATGTTTTTAAATTTTTATAAAATTTTAAAATCTGATTTACACGTGATATGCTACATTTTTATAAAAAAAAATTATGAATATCAAATAAATAAGAGGGAAACTGTACATACAGAGCATCAAAAGGGTGTGCTATACAAATTACTGGGAGTGTGACTCCTTTTTGACATTTTAATGTTCACCCCAGCTGCCAATTCATTGAAAGTTAGGGCCGAATATTTCAAGTTTCGTAATTTGTGTACCTTTTACTGCTACGTTTATAAAATCCTCTCTACGTCTTATTTTTCAACACTGAACAAGAAATTGNGTTAGGGCCGAATATTTCAAGTTTCGTAATTTGTGTACCTTTTACTGCTAAGAAGTCCACGTGCTGGTTTATAAAATCCTCTCTACGTCTTATTTTTCAACACTGAACAAGAAATTTTATCTCTTTATTTTTTTGTAATAATCTTTTTTCTGGATTTTATAGTTTCCATTTCTTAAGTCTAATTTTAACCTTTTTCGAAGTGGGCTAGTTTCGAAAATGATCTAATGTTACGTCTTCAAAGTTCCATTTGCCCATTCTCAACCAAAGTTTTAGCTGCAGTACAAATCACTGCAATTCAATTCAATTTTCACTTAAAGTGTACCTATTTGTTCTATAGTTATTTAACAAAAATCACTACACCGGAACGGGAGTACTATTTTGTAACGGCATTTTTTATTGGGCTACAGGATCGGTTTTGAACAGTATGACTAGAAGGGGGAAGGACGAAATATTACATGCAGTTTTCTGTTTGATTTTATAAGTCGCTTTGTTCGGTTTTTATGGTTTTTCAAGGACACCTTAGTAACGAAACGAACTTTAGTTTTCGACGGCCAAATGCATTTACTTAAAAACGAAAATACAAATATAAACAAACATAAATAACTGCTTAAAAATATATATACAAATATACACTATTATCAAATATGTACAGATTGCACATATAACATAGGCCTGTGAAATTTCACTTTTTTCCAGTTTCCAGGTGATTCTCGGAGATTTTTGCACTGAAAACGAATCTGACCTTGAAAATGCTCCATCATATAAAGATTTTTGGTAATTTTAGGTTAAAGTGTCCACAAAAACATCGCAAACGTAGTGTCACTTTGTAGCTTTAAAATTCATTTTGCCAAATCAGTCAATAATAAATAAATATACAATTTTCAGTATGAGACTTTTAGTTATGCAAGTTTTTGACTGTTCTTAATATTTTTTTACTTGTAGAATGATGCGATGTTTTTGTGGAAAATTAAAAAAAAAGAATCCATACCCGTAAAAAATGCATAAATTTCCATATTGTGGTCATTTAACCTAAAATTTACAAAAATCTTGATATGATGGAGCATTTTCAAGGTCAGATTCGTTTTCAGCGCAAAATAGTTTACAACAATCAGCCCTACCCCTTTTAAAAACTCTATCTCGCAGGCCTGTTTAATTAACAGGGACCGTTAGACCGTCATTAAGTATTGATGTTAACTTTTCCGATAATAGTTAAACTTGAATTTTAGTTTCTTTAAACAAATTTTATCGTTATTTTCTGAAATCGGCCAATTTTGGATCGCATATGAAAAACTGATCAAAAAATAAAAATCCAATAAAAATCACAAATTTGATCAGGAAAATAGATATCCAATTTTAACGGTTAAACTTTGATTTTTATTAAAAATATTATAACCGTTACGGACCTTGATAATTAATTTTTTGCATAAATAAAACACAAATCAGCAAAGCTCACATTAAGCCGTTAAAGGCGTAGCTAACAGCAATTAAACAATTAAAAACAACGCAAACCACATCTAATTAAATACATATGTAAGTGCACGCCCCCAAACGTATTCATATGATGTTTATTCAAATTAAAGCGCCAAACTGCATGAAATTTACAAAAAAAAAGAAGAAAATAATGATAAAAACAAAAACCGCGAAACAAAGTATTTAAAATAACAACAAATTAAAATCTAACTTTCTACACTTTATGCTTCGATTTTTGAAGCACCTCATATGTATATACATACATACAGCCAGCTAGATGTAGGGAAAAATTTCAAATGTGTGAGTCAAGTGACTAATGCCTAATGCCCCTACATCGCTGGCCGACTATCTTTCTAACGACACAAAGATGCATACAACCATACATACATACGTATGTATTTATAAGGTAGTATATTTATTACACCATTCATAAGGAAACAGATCACTCATAATTCCTAAATGCTGAAACGATTGCCTTTTCTATTCGGTTAAAATTTAATTGAAAAAAATTAAATTTAAACAATTAAATAATTATTTACTTAATTTCGTATATAATATGCATATGTATGCTTGCATACAAAAAAAATATTATCTAAACTAACGTATCAAGTGCTTACAATAATTACATATACTAGATACATACCATACCAACATACATACATAGATACTTAGAAATAATTGTAAAATTTTAGTTTCTTCTACATAAATGTCTTTGCGCGTAAGTTTTAACAATTAACAAACAATAATTTATTATTATTTATTATTTTATGTAACTTAAAATAAATGGTTTCAAATTTTAGCTAATAGTTATACAGGCAGGTTCTGTAATTCACTTCCAAGTGAATCTCAACCCCTGCCAATATGAATTCAAAGCGAAGTTTATTGAAATTCACTCGGAAGTGAATTTGCAGAACCAGCCTGATTATTTATGAAGCTGAGCAAATTATATGTAGAATACAGCAATGCATGAAGCGGAATATTAAGCAAATATACAATACATACATACATACATGAAATATTATCGAAAAATTGTGTTTTACTTTTTGCTCAAAATGTAAGTATAAGTAAAGACCTTTAGAGCCGTTTTCTAGACTGCCTGTTAAAGTTAACCAGTGCTTTGACTCCATTTTAAATTTCTCACTCACATGCTTATGACAGGTAATCGACAAAGAGTTTCGTAAGATGATAGTGAGATGAACCGAGAACGAGTGATGGAAAAGTAGGTACAAATGTCCTTGTTCAGCCCTTTTATTAGTTGAAAGTACATTCGATACATAACGACCATAATTGCGATTTTATCGTAAGCGACAAATCATCGAAAACTTGCAAATAGGTAAGAAATACTTAGTTTGTTCCAGTATTCTTCGGGCAAAAACCTGTGGAACTGTCAAACTACAATTTTACTCTCTCAAGTGAGAGTAAAAGGAGAATAGATGTAGAAGTGTACGGTAACGCAAAAAGGATCTTTTCCTGCACAAACCCCAGTCGGTTTTTTACATGTTATTTGGGTGAAAGATCAGAACACTGGATCATAAATTTTTGTTTGGTTTTTGTTCTCCAGACGCCACTACCCGATTTTTATGTAGAACTGCTCGGTGATTCCGAAAATCGAGTTATTTTTTTTTTTCTATGGATACGTTTTCGAGATATTTGCAATTTACTGTTATTCAGTTTAAAACAAGAAGTGGTTCCACTTAAACACGTATATCTTACGAACCAATTTAATAATCATAAAATGAGACAGGTACGTCAAATCAAAGCTAAAAAATTCTCCATAAACCATATATATATCACTTTCCGATAGGACTGATAGTTTCTGACAAATTAGTTAATCATTCCAGTTTTTTTTATCTCTTAAAGAAACGCTGAAAAAAATCAAAGAACCATGTAAATTAAAATTTCAAAAATTTTAATTTTAAAAAATGCTGAAAAAAAATTTTAAACAGATTTTTTAGAATTGTTTGGGTATGCCCATGATAAAAAGAAGGTAGTAGTTTCAATAAATAACTTTTTGACGGATACTGAGATTTTTGAAGCTTCACAATTTATTCATGTTGCTAGTAGCGTTACCATATTGTTAATATTTAAAAATAAATTAGGGAATTTCAAGATGGGAATTTCTTTCACAGTAAGTGGGTTTAAATATTTTTGTCTTCTTAGATGAAACCAAATAAATCTAGTGCATGATAAACATACGTATTGAAAATATGTGCCAAACAAGAATGCAATTTTACTTTAAAATGCAACGGATAATGGCATATGTGCTTACGTGCAGCGTTGCCACTTAAGAATATTTTTAGGTACCAAAACGCCTACCTAATCAGTTTCCAAACTTCCAAGTTTTTTTCATAATTAAAACGAGATTTCTCGAGTTTGCGGGGTTTTTAGCTACACAACTTAGCAGTAAAAACTAAAACTACACATAATATTGTTTACGGTATTGGTTAGTTATTCACACCAAGCTTTAAGATTAAACACAATAAATTCGGGCCATTAAATAAAATAATTAAGCTATTGCACAATATGTTAATATCTATGAGATTGATTCAATTCATATCAAAATTTTTTTTTTGTGTGTGAAAAAACCTAAGCAGACATTTTATAAATTTCAATAAAAAAATTTCCAAATTTGATTCAATTTGCATGCACTCACACTTTTTTACCAATACACTCACACTTTGCAAATTGCCTATCACCAATTTTTCTTTCAAGACGATGGGTAATTTCTCGATAATTTCAACAGCTAATCGGCCATACCTTGGGAAGTGAGTTTTTGTTTGCAGAAAATTGTCTGCTTAATAAAATATGGAAAAAAAATCAAGAAATCTTATACGTGCAAGCAAAATGAAAGCAGTGTTTTGAACGTGTAAACTTAAATTGAGCGAACAATGTTCAATTTGGTTGTATTTTCAAAACATTTTTGCCTACCAAAAGCTTCATCAAACCAACCAAGCTACCAACGGAGCATGAAGGTACCAATTTTGGTCCAATTGGACCAAAACGGCAACGCTGCTTACGTGTACGGTATCTCTCGACCCTACCCCAAAACTAAAAATGAATCTACTTGTATGTATGTTACGTTAACATTATTAAATGATTTTATTTAATAAATTCAAAAAACCATAAAGACGTTAGTTTTCTAATCTTTTTATTTTCTTATTTAACTTTGTTCTCTTTAAACTTTAGATTTAAATATCAAATTTGAAAAAAAAAAAAACGTTTTACAGTCCTGCACTCGAGAGTTACATTTACAAATCGAACTTGTTAACTTGTCACAATTCTTCTTCATTCGTCTTCGTATAACTTACGTAAACTTTGAAAGTTTTGTGAATTATGCGGGGAATCTCTACGATCCCCGAAACTTCAAAATGTAGACGAAAATGATTACGAAATTGAAATAAATTAATAGAATATAAGCGGCGATTTTTTCAAATTTTTTTATATAAAACGGGATTTGCAGGATTTGCAGGTTTCACAGGAACAGCTGTTTTCGCCTTTCGACTTTGGACTAAGAGCTGCAAAACCTGCAAATCATAGACGTTCTGGAACGCTACGTAAGGTAAAAATTTAAAAATTAATTATTACTGTGTAGCTAAAGAACAAGCGTTAAAAATGGACAAACAGTAAAGAACAATCGACGACCAATCGATTCCAACACAAAAATCTTAATAGAGATCATCATCTAAAGTGATAAAGGGGTAAATGCTTAATTTATCCGCATTCTCTCATGAACGCACCTTGGTAAATAATATCACAAAATTGTTTATTATTTAACTTATCTGGCTAGTTACGTTTACGTTACGACCTCCTGGCAGTCTGTCAGGGTTGAATTTTGCTGAAATTTATACGTTTATCCACCAAAATCGATTGATGAAGTTATAAACTTCGGTTAAATAGATTTCCATACAAAGTTTGACAGTTCATTTATCAAAATGATATATTTATCACTTTATCAAGTTTATCAACTGTTAATTACTTTTGATGAAGGGTCCTAACATTTATACTAATAAAGTGTTAATATCGGTCGGGTCCATAACCCATAACGTTAATGAAAAATCTTTAAATGATGAATTTATTGAAGGCTTTTGCTCCTTTTTAGGGATTAACAGNTTTATATAAAACGGGATTTGCAGGATTTGCAGGTTTCACAGGAACAGCTGTTTTCGCCTTTCGACTTTGGACTAAGAGCTGCAAAACCTGCAAATCATAGACGTTCTGGAACGCTACGTAAGGTAAAAATTTAAAAATTAATTATTACTGTGTAGCTAAAGAACAAGCGTTAAAAATGGACAAACAGTAAAGAACAATCGACGACCAATCGATTCCAACACAAAAATCTTAATAGAGATCATCATCTAAAGTGATAAAGGGGTAAATGCTTAATTTATCCGCATTCTCTCATGAACGCACCTTGGTAAATAATATCACAAAATTGTTTATTATTTAACTTATCTGGCTAGTTACGTTTACGTTACGACCTCCTGGCAGTCTGTCAGGGTTGAATTTTGCTGAAATTTATACGTTTATCCACCAAAATCGATTGATGAAGTTATAAACTTCGGTTAAATAGATTTCCATACAAAGTTTGACAGTTCATTTATCAAAATGATATATTGATCACTTTATCAAGTTTATCAACTGTTAANATAAACTTCGGTTAAATAGATTTCCATACAAAGTTTGACAGTTCATTTATCAAAATGATATATTTATCACTTTATCAAGTTTATCAACTGTTAATTACTTTTGATGAAGGGTCCTAACATTTATACTAATAAAGTGTTAATATCGGTCGGGTCCATAACCCATAACGTTAATGAAAAATCTTTAAATGATGAATTTATTGAAGGCTTTTGCTCCTTTTTAGGGATTAACAGACAACGAACAAACGATTTATCACAGTTAACAAATGAAAATAATGAAATTCTTACACCTGATAGACGGAGAAACTTTTGTTGCCGCAACTCGTTACTTTTGGGAGAAGGAGCGACGAGGAAGGGGGAAGGGCGAGGAGTTGCTCGTGCTCGGGCAACACGCTTTGTGCTCTCGTTCGTCTGAGTAATTCTAGTTGGCCGTTCACAGTTGACAACAACAATTGTGTACAAAAGAATTTCTCTGTGTGAACGCGAAGGTCAACACCAAAAGAGAAATCGCCGAAAATGAGCAACAAAAGTTTCTCTGTGTGAACCTAGTCTAAGGGAGCGATGCGAGGGAGACCACTGTCAGTTTATCGAACTTTGTATTGGGCCGTATGAATAAAAACTGAGCAATTGCTTTTTCTTAAAATTTCATACCTGTTACTTCACTTTTGTTTGAATAAATCGAGTAAAAGGTCTGAAATATTTAGAAAAAGCAATTGCTTATTTTTATTCATACGACCCATTATTGAATCATGACTTCCATTTCGATAGATAATCGAAAAAAAGCTAGTGAAGACATCGATAGTGTGGCGAATACTGCGGCAACGCGAAGCGAACAACGAGAAATAGGCAGAATGTTCGAGGAATGACGTAGAATGTTCCACAAAGAGAAACGTCAAGTTGGATGAACACTGCGAACAGCGAGCGACAGAGAATGAGCGATAAACTTCAGAACGTTCTAGAGTTGCCACAAGTGCCAGCGCAGGTATATAAGGGCGCCGCCACAGCGAGGTGAGTTAGTTACAAGACAGCAAGCTACAAGTAAAGTGAGCAGAGAAGTGAGTTGCGAATAAGCAAGATATAAGTTTAATTGTGTTACCAAGTTTAGTTAAGTGCTGTTATTGCTTTAACAAGTATTGTAAAGTGTTTTTACTGTATTAGCGAGTATTGTAAATTGTTTGTTGTACAATAAAGTTAATTGTGCTACAATTTGGTCATCGATTGCATTTATTTAACAATCCAGCGATACGAACCGAGGGATTTGGGAAATCCGGACGAGGTTTCAAGGAAAATCGTAACAATAGGAATGAGTGGAACGTGAGTTTTCAAGTAGTTTTCAGCGAAAACTGGTTTTCGTTTGACAGATTTTACATAGACGAAAACACAAGTTTTAGGTCGGAGACCAGTTTTAGCGGCGAAAACATATTTTCGATGTTTGTCAGAACCCGGTATAAAGTGAAAATTGAAAAATTAATTATTACTGTGAGGCTAACGAACAAACGTTAAAGATGGACGAACAGTAAAGAACAATCGACGAACTATCGATTGCAATTCAAAAATCTTAGGTTTGTTCCACACGTTTTCCGGACTGTTTCGGTAATTAGAGCATACAAATAAGTTACTCTCTTACAAGTGTCAAAAATGTACCAACCCGTGTCAGAAGTGCCCAGAGCGTGAGGAACACAAAAAAAAAACACTTTTCGTGTCTGGGATCAACAAATCAGTTCTAAACAATGATTTTATGTATGTTTATCTTAAATAGCTAATAAAATTAGCAAATACCTACATTTCTGAACTTTTAGTGCTGTATTCCAATTTTGTATTTTACGAAATTTGCTATCGGATGTAAACAAACAACAGCTGTTATTTCCAATTGTCTTCTTGCACATTTGTGCCTGGAAAAAAGTTCGGGCCGTTTCGGGCACGAAGAAGAAGACATTTACGATCCGAATGTGAAAGGAATGCTTTCTGGGCTGTTTTGAGCACCCGCGGATACCCTAGGGCCCGTATGAAACAAACCACTTAATAATTTCATTAACCTCGGTGGGGTTGCCTTCACTCGTTGCTCTATCTCTTGTGAGAGATATTTTGCTTTTTGACAGTTCTATGCTGGAACGCATCTAATTTGTTGTGTTGTTTTTTTGTTTTTGGGCTGCCGCCGCCAACCTGAACGCATTCGCCTGGGTTTCTATTTTCATCTGACGTACAGCTGTTCTTTGATTTAACGAAGGTAAAACGTTCCCAAACCGTTTCCTTGTGCACTTAAAAAAGTATATTTCTTAATTCTGTGAGCATGAATGAGGAAGCTACGAAGGTAATTTTTAGTCCGTTATTGCCACAATATGCTTACACAAAACTTACTTTTAGCTGCAATGGTCGAAGGAAGCCGTGCTTCATCTAATTGAATTGTGGGAATCATATGAGTGCCTATACAACCCAAGCCATAAGTTCTATCATAATAAACATGCGCGGTATCAGGCGCTAAATGAATTGGCAGAAAGTTTAAATCGTTTCGTGCCCGGCATTGGTCCCTTTGAAGTTAAGGTAAATACATTTACAATAGGGCTGTTCATTGTGGAAATGGTCTTGGATTGGCATGAGGAATTGCATCTGCAACCTTTATGCTGCTACCTTGACAACCATTTGCATTTTATTATATGTATGTATCTATATAATTATTAATAAGATATTTTATTTAAAATGGTATTTCATTTATTGTTTGCTCTTGTTGAAATTTAATTTATTAATAATCAAAAATTTTCTTTTCTAATAACAAACAAATTCATAGAACAATAAATTTAACTTCAAGAATTTAAACAAGTGTAAAAACACAGTTTAATTACCCTACATTTACTGAGGATCGCCAATATATCATAATAAGATATTTTATTTAAAATGGTATTTCATTTATTGTTTGCTCTTGTTGAAAGTTAATTTATTAATAATCAAAAATTTTCTTTTCTAATAAGAAATTCATAGAACTCTTAATTTAACTTCAAGAATTTAAACAAGTGTAAAAACATATACTTTAATTACGCACAAAATCCTGAACAGACATAATGATTGGCGTTTCCATTTTCATCTCCATGAGCTAGTACCAGCCTTTTGTTTAATGGAATATCCGTTAAATAAACTGCCATTAACTTAAAATTCGTGATTATTTCAATTATGACTACCCACCCAAATGTTTAAGTAATTTGTAATAAGCATTTTCTCTTTTCATACCTAACATAGCTGAAAATTAACTACTTGCGTGGACAATACACACGCGAAGTTGGAAAGTGCAATACTAATAAAAGTGGTGCTGGTACTGACGAAGCTTACGTCCCAAATGCATTTTGGTTTAAGAATCTAGGTTTTCTTACCAAATTTTTAAAGGTCCGTAAAGGAGAAAATAATTCTTCGGTATGTAAAGCAAACCATAAACATTGTGACCATTGGTTCAACTTGAGGATGTTTTGCTCGACGCATAGCACATGCATACATCGTAGGTGAGTTTCATTTATCCACTAAATTCTGAAAAATGGAAGGCTCAGCCGAGGTGCGTGTTTTAGTTGAGCTGTTAGAGTTGAACCTGCGGTCGCAAAGCTAGTGGCTTGCATAATGCTTGCGTTGATTACAAATATATTTGTTTAGTTCCTGTAAACTATGTACATAACTAATATTTTTTATTCCAGTTTCCAGATGATTCCGTAAATTCACACAATTCTGAGAGAGAGTCGTCGTCTCCCACTGGGCCAAGCAAAAAGCGAGCACGGCCAAGTAATGAAATTGCAGCATCTGCAAAGGAAAACGATGTGCTAGAAGCTGCAATTGAGGCATTGAAGTGTGTTACAAAGAAAACAAGTTCGGATTTGGATGCCAATGACGACGCCTTCTGCAAGTTCTTAATGCAAGAATTCCGTACGCTTCAAAATGTAGAAATCAAAGAGGAACTGAAGGAATCTTTTGTTCATTTACTCTTCCAAGCTAAAAAAAAAGAAAGGAAAATGGTGCAAAGTTCATATGAAGTCACCTTATATGACTGAGACTTATAATAATAATAATATTTGGGCGCTCTAACTTTTGCTAAAGCGTTTGGTAGAGCTTCACCAATTCGTGGTGTGCGTATTGATGTTGTTACACTGAACGGCAAATGGATGTTATGAGAAGCTGTTTTATGGCGGAAATACATTCTGTGGTAGTACGCATATCTAACCACTAGGCCACGGCCGCAGCCTTTAAGCTTTTTATAAATTAAGCTAGTTTACAAATAGATGATGTGCGATGAAATAGAGCCACGAACTATTGACAAGTTTGGACTTTTTTGTGTGTTAAATTTTACATATCGTTACCTTAATTCACAAAGGCCGTAAGCAACACTTTTTTCGAAACTGCGTTTTTACAGATTTTGATAGGATGTATTAAATACACCTTCAATAAAAATGTAGTGTTGGTACCAAAAACCACGGAGTTACATGCCACTTTTTAAAAAGTCCTAGCTGGTTTTGATATAATTTTTAACCGACTTCCAAAAAAGGAGGAGGTTATCAGTTCGGCGGCATATTTTTCATTTTTATTTTTATGAAAATTGAAGTCGGTTTTGTTTGTTGCTTAAAAATTACTTATTATGTTTTACTCTTGTCCTGCAAAAAAAAAAAACATATTGGTTAGCACCTTTCCGAATTAGGGTAACGATATGTAATTTCATTCTACAACGAAAACAAATACATATGTCAATTAAAATTTCAAACATTGTGCAAAATTCAAAAAAAAAATCATCAAAATTCCTTGTAGTTAACAGGTNTACATATGTCAATTAAAATTTCAAACATTGTGCAAAATTCAAAAAAAAAAATCATCAAAATTCCTTGTATCTGGTAAAATGTTGGGATATTCATAGTTCAAATAAAACCGACTTCACAAAATGGAGAAGCTTATCAGTTCGTCGGAATATTTTTTTTAAGTATGTTGCCGCATAACTTTGGACCAAATTAACCGATTTCTATAATCCTTTTTTTTAATGAAAAGAGTTAACTCGCAGATGTTCCCATACTAGTTTGGTTTAAATCCGATCATTGGATCATAAAGAAATCAACGATAATCTTAAATTTTTATATGAGAATTGAAGTTGGTTTGGTTTTTTGCTTAAAATGCTAATTTTTGGCATAATTTCCAATGGAATTTTTGTCGAAAAAGCTGGAACTAACTTTAGAGTCGACTTTATTTCGACTATGATTGTGCCCCATTATTCCGTAGTGTATTTTATTGTTCTAAACTGAATAAAGAATATAACCACATAACCAGATATCTTGATAACCAGGTGAGTCTGAACAATCACATTGTTCTACCAATTTTTTTTGGGCTATGCAGTTTTAAGGCCGATTCAATTTTAGTAATATGTAGGTCGGCAACTTAATTTTTACAGATTTTTAACCGACTTCAAAAAAGGATATGGATAAAAATATCGATTTTTAAAAATAAAAAGGTCCAAACTCGTCAATACTTCGTGGCAGTATTTTATCACGGCCGCACTGGTGTAGTGGTGAGCAGTGCGCACTTCCACTCCGCAGGGCCTGGGTTCAAGCCCTGGTCAAGCCAACGGGCGCGTTCAGAAATGCATCAAGCCAAAGCATCAGTCTCTTTTATTTCTAAACTATAATTGATGGAAATGTCAAATATGCGCAACCACGGTTTATAGCCGAATTGAAACTTAGTTGAGCAAGTAAGACATTCCATCAATTATATTTTAGAAATAAAAGACTCTGATGCTTTAGCCTGATGCATTTCTGAACGCACCCAACAACGCAAAAAAATTTAGAAAAACAGTTTTTTTTTAACACCTCAAACACCGCAAACCTCAGGTGTATTTCTGCCATGAAAAACAGCTTCTCAAAAAAAATACAATCGCCGTTCGAAGTCGGCGTAAAACTGTAGGTCCCTCCCCTTTGTGTGACAACATCAAGGCGCGCATATCTCAAATCGGAGTAGAAGCCCGGCCAAACACTAACATATGTGTAAGCGCCAACCTAGTGGTATTACATTTATGAAATATACTTAGTACTAAATTTAAGCATAATTTAAGGTCGCTGAATACTATACTGCTTATCAAAAATGTTAGCTTCAATTATTTATTTTTAACAGAGTTCACAAAAGGAGGTTATCTATTCGTCGGAATACATTTTTTTTTTTTATTGTATGTTACCACATAACTTTGGACCACGTGAACAGATTCCTATAATTTTTTTTTCAAAGGAAAGGTGGTTCCTCAGAGGTGGTCCCATACTAATTTGGTTTAATCTCGATCATTGCAACATGAAGAAATTAACAGTACTCTTACATTTGAATATGAGAATTTAAGTCGGTATTGTTTTTTGCTTAAATATTACTCGTTAACTTTTAATTTAAGTACGAAAAAATCGAAAGTAAAATGTAAGTTACATACGAGTTCTTAAGGTTGCTACATTTTCATAATTCCTTTTAACTAGAAACAATTTAGTGTTAGAAATTTTGCATTAAAAGTATCTATCATATACATACTTATGTATGTACATATGTATATCCTAATTTTAATTTTTTAAGTAATATTAATTGGAGATGAATACACAAATGGGAACGTTCCCACGACAGTCGGGTCTACGTAACCGGAACGACCCAGATTTATATCTGGCCAAGGACTGTCACTCCAGCAACACTCCCCAAAAAGTCTTTGGGGATTTTGTATGCTGCTACAACAACAACAACAACACAAATGGGTATTTAAAAATTAAAGTTTTTTATTGCATTAAATTGCCATGGAACATAACCAATTGTATTAAAATACTGTGTGTAAGTTTCCCGCACTATTCTTCCCTCCGTCTCTGAGCGGGTTTCAAGTGATCTTTGCAAGCTGGTTAAAAATACTTCATTTCTCCAAGATCCATCAGTTAAACTTATTGCATCTGTATCCTCAGAGTCCAGTAAAGCACTTTCAAAACCATCCCGTGTTCCAATGAAGTTGTGTAAGGCGCACGCTGCTAGGGTTAAAACCTTTACTTTTTCCATAGGTAAATCAATACTTCTCTGAAGTATTTGGAATCTGCTTGCCAATATTCCAAAGCCATTTTCAACTACTCGTTTGGCCCTACTCAAACGGTAATTAAAAATTTTGTGGAAATCACTTGTTGGTTGGTCATGTAGTTTTAGTATGCGAGAAGTTAACTTGAAAGCGTCATCCGCTACAAATACAAATGGGACCTTTTCGCTAGTGCCAGGTAGTTCTGAATCCGGTGGAATATTAAACCCATTGTTTCTTATTTCTTCCAAAAAATAGGATTCATTGACAGCTGCAGCATCATTGGCTCTCCCATTTGTGCAAACATTAACGTATAAAAATTTATAATTTGCATCGACTATGGCTAACAGTATAACACTGTGAAATCCCATATAATTATCAAAATAAGGCCCATAATCTTTTCGATAACGAAGGGCTATATGTTTCCCATCTGTAATTTTTAAAAGATATACATATATCAGTAATAATATGTACTTAACATCAATTTGAGGACTTCAAACCTATAGCACCCAAGCAGTGTGGAAAATTCCACTTCCTTTCAAACTCATTTGCTACAATGTGCCATTCATTGCTAGTTTGAGGCATCTAGGAATAACAAAAATTGTTGGAAGCAATTAATAGAACAGATGTATAGTATTTGTCACATGGCCTTACATTTAAAAATTCATCCTTTAAGACTGAATAAATAGCTTTTAAAGTTGGGTGAACAATTTGTGAAATTGCTGAAACAGAGGCTCGGAATCCGTGCGATAATTGAGTAAACGTTTCGCCTGTGGCTAAATAACGAAGAGTTATAAGCAACCTACGGATAAAGTGCAGTTTTTTATAATACTATTTAAACATATCGACGCCTCAAAATCCTACCATGCTAAGTCACCTTAGACTTAGTCAGACTTAGCTTAGTATGGTTTGGGGGCGTCGATATGTAGTGCATATCTGTGGTCATAAGCAATAAGCGCCTAAGTCGAAAAAAACCTGAATTCGAGAAAAAACGTTTTAAACATTAGGGGGATTGCGGTTGAAGAATACCATAGTATACATAACTCCATTCTTTCTTAAGTTGACTTAGGCAGTTATTGCTTGTGACGACAGATATTAGGGGTATTATTTCCTTGTCTTGCAAAGCCCTTGCACGGTGTGCACCGATTGCACGGTTTGCAAAGCTGTCCCATACGAAAACCGGTTTTTACCGCGCAAACTGTGCACCATGCAAGGGCTTTGCAAGACTCAGAGAATACCCCCATTATATAGTATAATAAAGACCTCGCGCTAGGAGAGATTGCCTCGCGCATCGTTGTGTCTTGTTTTGCAATAATTATACTGATTTTTTCTAGTAGTTCAGAAAATGTACTTGTTGACATCCTGGCGAAATCGTGAAAAGCGTTGGGATTTCCCGTGTACAGCTCTGTCATAGCCATTGAAGCTAGTCCCCGACCAGAGTCTCTGAGCAATAGCCATTTGTCGCTCCAGAACTTTCTTCGTCGTGCTTTTTTCTTTAACTTTATTTTTTTTTTCAAAATTGCGGCGGACATTGAAATAGCGCACAAAGCAATATTTTTATTTCTCTCATCCATTTATACTGCTTTTTTTTTTGAAATTTAACTTTGCTCCCTTTACTTGTACAAAAGCTTGGGCGTCTTATTTGGCCAGCAATAATCCTTTAAAACGCCATCTCCAATTATTGGTTACAAAAACTAATCGCAGTTATAAGTCCATTTTTATATCACTTAAAACACCTAGGGATTGCTCCATATGCTTTCCCATTCTTATTTGGATGGAATTCTTCTATTGATGTGCCATTTCTGATTACTGGATATTTGTTTCTGGTATTAATGTATTTGTTACACTGAAAGATTATATGATTTGTATCTTCTGTTATGCTGCAAGATTCACAATTCGAATTTGTTTATACATTCATTTTTGGTAAGTATTTTTACGGAATGTGTGATTTCTCATTATTCTGTTTATTTGTTTTAAAGCTGAAATTAGTCAAGAACGTAAACCTACCGGTACGTAAACCCGAGTCAGCTGACACGATCTGTCCTACCAAAGCGCCATGTAAATGAAAACTCAGCACCGCAGAATTTTTCTGTAGTTGTAGCCCGTAGCGCAGAAATCTGCGGAATTTAGATTTTTCCGTGTCAGCTGATTTCTCCTTCTTTAGATGGTTGCCACTTCGTCAGTTTTACAGATGGTAAAAAAGATATAAGTTCCTACTCAAAATATGTTTAAAATATTTGAAATTTACTATTGAATAAGGTTTTTGTTGAAAACTAAGTAGTTTATATTTAGCTAAAATCTATTATAGCACGAAAAATTGCAGTTGAAAAGGTAAGTTTATGAAAAGGCATTGATGAGTGGCAACAGTGTAGTAAGCAACACTGAGGGCTCCAGTAATCGACAAAATTCTGCGTATACAGACTGCGTTTAAGTATACGTTCTGCGTTCTCGACTAATTTCAGCTTTGCCTTTTGCCTTTTCATAAACTTACCCTTTCAACCACAATTTTTCGTGCTATAATAGATTGTAACTAAATATAAACTACTTAGTTTTCAACAAAAACCTTATTTAATAGTAAATTTCAAATATTTTAAACATATTTCGAATAGGAACTTATAACTTTTTTACCATCTGCAAAACTGACGAAGTGGCAACCATCTAAAGAAGGAGAAATCAGCTGACACGGAAAAATCTAAATTCCGCAGATTTCTGCGCTACGGGCTACAACTACAGAAAAATTCTGCGGTGTTGAGTTTTCATTTACATGGCGCTTTGGTAAGACAGATCGTGTCAGCTGACTCGGGTTTACGTACCGGTAGGTTTACGTTCTTGACTAATTTCAGCTTAAATCAATAGGCGTGAAATCGCATGACGCAATCATAGTTGCGTTCGATAACAAAAGTTGCGATCCCGTACGAGTCCGGACTAGTCAGAAATAAGGTTTGTTCGTCGAAAATCCAGCAAGAATTATCCAACACTCAAAATATCAGAGAGTAAGAAAACATTTTCTCAAATTCTCTCTCATGTTGAGAAACTTGCAAATTTCTGCACGAACGCAAATTTGCAGGAATTTGCAAGTTTCCCTGCCAGCTGGCGTCCACGGTTGCATTTCAAACATAAACATTTTTTATAGAATTTTTAAAATTCTTTCGGATGGCCAAAAACAGGATATACATGTATATTTCTTGTTGTTCTGAAAGTCGTTCCTATTGACATAAAACCTGTAAGTGGGAACACATTTGAGAGAGTAACTGAGCAACTGTTCCTATCAGAAGTTACAGGATTTAGTCCGGAGATTTTTTTCCTGTAAGTTCATGAAAAGTGTCAAACGATCAGCTGATTTACATGTGCAAACAAAAACAGAAAGCGGTGAAAGCAAAGAACCTTATATTTGTTTAAAAATGGAAGTAAACAACGAAATATTTGAATATGTATAGATTTTAATAATTATTTAGTGATATTTCAGCCAAATCAGTGTAGTACCAATGACGTGTAAACAAACCGTCTGACGTTTTTACAGGAAATAGTGCGTTTTGCGTTCCTATGCACTTATGCATCTGTTCTCCTTTTACTCTCATTTGAGAGCGTAAAATTGTAGTTTGACAGTTCCACAGGTTTTAGTCCGAAGTTCAAAGGAACAGACTAAATATATGCCCGTTCCATTATTTCTTGAGGAAAGAGTGAGGCAACAGGCTGTGAGGTATAAAAAATGTCAAAATTCCTTGGACACACACGCGAAATAATAGGTTCGTTCGCGTAGCTGTAAATTGTTCATGTTTAATCAAAACTTACAAGTTTTTGCGTTCGCGTACGCAAAAAACTTGCAAAGTAGGGGAAATTGAGAGAGCAAAGTGACATTTCATTTTGAGGGGAAGCTGCTGGTTTCTGCTGGAAAAATTTTTGCCAACAGCAATTTGCCAACAGG
>NW_016158115.1:56993-94319 GCF_001687245.7 Rhagoletis zephyria | reverse complement strand
TCAAAATGATGTGTTTGTTGTAACTCATACCAATGACAGTATGGACATCAGCGTATAATTTGTTAGTGTAATTTTTTACTTATATACGGCCAACACCACCTTGTTAAATACGCCTTGAGCTGATCGTTTGACACATTTACGGTCGGTGTTATGCAGAAATTTTGTTTGGCAAACTGCGTGCAATTGTTGTTGCAGCAAACTCGGAGAGAGCGAGTTTGGCGACTCTCACAGCAAACTAATTTTGTTTGGTCAAACTGCAGCAAATTCGGTGTTGCCATATACAAAAATTTTAAATTTTGCGCGTTAAGGTATTGGCCCAATGCGCGCTTGCTTTGCTTGCTTTGCTTACTTTAGTTTGCTTTGCTTTACTTTGAAGGAAGTGAAGTAAAGCTGCCACTAGGCCAACTTTCATACATTTTAGTAGATTTTAAAAATTGTTTGACAGTTCTCAAAGCCAAGCAAGCAAAGCAAGCGTGCATTGGGCCAATACCTTTATGTACATCTGAAATTCTCATTTCGTGTTGGCAATAGCCATGAAAACCGTAATGAACGTGCAACCCTGTGCCAAACTCGACATAACCACCTCCCATGAACGAAAGACACAAGATCACGCGGGACGGAAAGAACGAAAAAAGTTATTTTCTAGCTGCCGAAATCTCGACGCCATCTTTGCTGTAAGAAGTAAACAACAAAGAGAACGGAGAAAACCGCGAAATTTGTTGAACGCATGAAAAATCATTTTTATTATGCAAATTCTTCTAAAAATCATGCCGTTGTGTTAAATTATTCTTTATCTTATGTGTACACACATTGTCACAAGCGAAAATGAAGAAAATTGCAGTAAAAAGCCACCACCAAATTGTAAACAACGAAGAAATGTAAATAAACGGCTAATGTCAAAATCGTTCAACTTTTTTCCTTAATGCGATTCTAACGGGCTACTCTCCTGCCCGCGTGATCTTGTCTTTTTGGTTCATGACCACCTCCGAGCAAACTAAGCAGCCGCCATTTAATTTGGCAAACAAAAGTTTGTCTGCATAACACCGACCTACCAGAATTTACCAGCAAAAAATTCTCGGACTAAAACTGGTAACTTCTGACAGAGAGCGAACCGTATTTATTAGCTTTTTTGTCCTCTCAATAGTCAGAGAAACGAGTACGGGATCGATTTCCAGTAAAATCTGACTGATTCTGACTATAGGTTTGTTCGTCGAGCAAAAAATTTGTACGAATTTGTACGAATTATCACGATTTTTGCCCAAATCGCGTTCGTGCAGACCAAAAAATTATCCAACACTCAAAAATTGTGAGAGCAAAGTGACAGTTCTCTTGGAGAGAAGTTGCAAATTCTTGCTGGAAAAAATTTTGCCAGCAAGAATTTGCAAACACGAAAAACATGTGGTTGTGGCGCATGGTTGCATTTTTGTCTACAATAATTTGAATAAATTAGTTCGTTAAATTTAAAAATTTATAAACACGAGCGATTTTTTTATGAAAAAAGGAAGTAAATAATTGTTGATATAATTAATTTAGTTAATTCCAATGATATGAACTTATTTCGGCTGAAAAAAATAGTATTCGCAATCGGAATGCAATTGCAACCAGAGTCGATTTAAGAAACCCGACAGCTAAAAGAAACCCTGTAAGTTCTGACTAAATCCTGTAAACCGGACTGCTATTGGAACAGACTAATTTCTGTTGCAAACCTGGGTTGCCTTGTGCTCTTTTTTCACAAAAAAACTTTAGAAAACCGTAGTAGAAGCATAGTAAATTTCTTAAGAACTGCGTACTGCCTTAAGGAAGTTTGACTCAAGAAAATTTTTTAGACTGCTTTTACACAGTTCAAGTATTGAATTCAATTCTGCTCGCCTGTGGAAGAGAGGGGGTGAGAAGAAACGGGTGGAGTACACATGCGTCTGTACCGTCAAGTCGTTTCAACTTTCTTGCTTTGCTTTTGGCATTTTCGTTGCTTCCCATTTAAAGAACCAAAAACTTGAATTCAACAGAATTGAAACGTGTAAAAGCAAATAAAAAACACAAAAGAGAATGAGCAAGAATTGCTTTCGAGTACTTGAATCATGTAGATCAGGTGTTAGCCATTTCTTGTGCGTCATTTTATATGGAGTTTTTGCTTTTCTTGAGAGCTGCATACAGGCCTTAAGCGAAAATTATCTCCCAAAGAAAAGAAAAAGAAAAAAGTAAAAGGACAGGAAATTAGCCATCACTTGCAAAAACCGGAAGAAGACACACAAGACAGACTACAGGGTGTAGTCCTTTCACCATTACTGTTTTAGTTTTACATTTCCAAGCTCCCTCAACCTCCAAACGGAGTCGCGATAGTCTCTTATGCTTAGGATTATGCGATCATGGCGCCTGGAAATGGAATTGATGACTTGCGCTCGAAAGTAAACGGTTATCTCGCTGAGTTTTTTCGTTTCTTCACTGCACGGAGCCTAACCCTCTACCCTACAAAGTCCTCAAGCACACNTTACATTTCCAAGCTCCCTCAACCTCCAAACGGAGTCGCGATAGTCTCTTATGCTTAGGATTATGCGATCATGGCGCCTGGAAATGGAATTGATGACTTGCGCTCGAAAGTAAACGGTTGTCTCGCTGAGTTTTTTCGTTTCTTCACTGCACGGAGCCTAACCCTCTACCCTACAAAGTCCTCAAGCACACTTTTTACCATNAACCTCCAAACGGAGTCGCGATAGTCTCTTATGCTTAGGATTATGCGATCATGGCGCCTGGAAATGGAATTGATGACTTGCGCTCGAAAGTAAACGGTTATCTCGCTGAGTTTTTTCGTTTCTTCACTGCACGGAGCCTAACCCTCTACCCTACAAAGTCCTCAAGCACACAGGTCAGACTACAACTGGGAATTCACGTCGATGATACACCAATTCCGACGGTGAACAACCCGAAATATTCGGAGTAACCTTCGCATACAACTGCAATTTTCAACAGAGTACAAAGCCGCAACAAGGACCTCAAGTCGCTAGCCGGTAGCACCTGGAGCAAAAAATCGGCTATGCACTGCCCGTGTGGTCACCGGGGACTAGTAGGACGAAGTGGATGAAGCTGCAGATTTGCCAGAACACGGCACTCAGGACAGCGACAGGATGCCTTTTGATGTCGCCGCAAAACCACCTGCACGACCAGGCCCACATGCTCCCTGTTAGGGAGCATAACACAGTGCTCTGCAAGCAGTTTTTGGTTGAGAGCCACAGACGTGGTCACCCAAACAGACAACGCCTTGGAGAAGAGCCTTCGCCTAGGCACGTCAGGAGACATCTCTACGAACTGACGGACGAAGTCCAGAGGTTCATCAAACAACCTCTGGGCCCGACAGCTTATCGAAAGGCCTTGAACGGCTTTCGCAGGGAGGCAGTCTCGATTTATGTAGACTCCCGTCCTGTGAATGCCGTCCGGGGCACACAACCACCAGACATGGACGAGACAGAACTTCGTCTGCCTCGGGAGACTCGGACCACAATAGCCCAACTGCGCTCTGGTTACTGCAGTAAGTTGAACTCATACCTGAGCAGAATAAACGAAGATGTTCTTAACCAATACCCGGCATGCGGAGAGTCACCCCCATATGCTACAACAACAACAGCATTGACTACCTCCCAAAACGGAGACTCGCCAATGTACATACATGTGGGTGTGGGAAGAGCGGCGAAGGTGCTCTTGGTAACTTCCGTGAAGCTGTTCAATCAGCTTTGTTGAAGTTGGCATAGGTTCCATGGTCCGCGGGAGTGAAGTCGGTGGGCTTATTGATCTATATAACTATGGGTATGTGGGCTGAAGCGAATGTAAGCATTGGTTGTTGTTGTTGTTGTAGCGGCTACAACAACCCCGCCCAGATCGGTTGGTATCTCAGTCGTTGTCGTCAAGTTCCACTAACGGCAACCCTAGGAAGCGTGCAGCTTCTGCGGGGTTTGCCCATAAGGACAAGGTCGTTAGGGATGTCGGGTTTGCCGGGCATGCGAAGAGATGTTTCGAGTCATGTGGGGTCTCTCCGCATGCCGGACATTCGTTCGGCACATCCTCATTCAGCCTACTCAGGTAGGAGTTTAACCTGCTGCAGTAGCCGGAGCGAAGTTGTGCAAGTGTAGTGCGCGTCTCCCGAGGCAGATGAAGCTCCGTCTCGTCAATGTCCGGGGGTGGTGTGCCTAGAACGGCATTCACAGGTCTAGAGTCTACATAACTCGAGACTGAGTCCCTGTGAATGCCGTTCAGGGCCTGTCTGTAGGCTGTCGGGTCCAGAGGTTGCTTAATGAACCTCTGGACATCGTCCGTTAGTTCATATAGATGCCTCCTGACGTGCCTAGGCCAGGGCTCCTCTGCAATCAGCTGTCTGCTCGAGGTGGCCACTTCTGTGGCTCCCGATCAGGAACTGCTTGCAGAGCATTATATTGTGCTCCTTTACCGGGAGCATTTGCGCCTCGCCGTGCAGGTGGTGTTCAGGCGACATCAAGAGGCATCCCGTCGCTGTCCTCAGTGCGGTGTTTTGTACGGTCTGTAGCTTCGTCCACTGCGTCCTACTAGTCCCAGGCGACCACACTGGCGCTGCGTAGTTCAAAACCGGCCGGCCTATTGCCTTGTATGTTGCCAGCAACGTTTCTTTGAACGACGACGCACCCACCGGGATTATGGGTAACTGCAGTAGCTCGCCAGACATCACAATAGTCAGCGCTGGTCTGATAAACAGCATAACGTGGCGACCTATGCTGACTCTAGCATCAGACCATCTACCCATAGTCATCTCGATTGATAAACCAACCGACTTTGCCTCCGCCAAACACCGGACCTATGTCAACTTCTCTAAAGCTGACTGGAAAGGTTACGCGGAGTTTACTGAAAACACCTTCACATCGCTCCCCACACCAACCGACGTCCATCTCGGTGAACGTAAGTTCCGCAGGGCTATCACTGCTGCTGCAGCTCGCTTCATACCGGCAGGGTGCATATCGGACCCACGTCCAAACTTCCCTGCCGAAGCGGCTGTTTTAGCCAATGAGCGTGATAGCCTTCGTCAGGCCGATCCCGGAGATCCCCGTATCAGGGATCTCAACGCGGAGATTCGGCAACTTGTAAACGTACATAAGCGGAAGAAGTGGGAGGAGCATCTGAAGACTTGCAACTTCACCTCTGGTGTGAGCAAGCTTTGGTCAACCGTGAGGTCATTGTCTAATCCGACGAAGCACGACGACAGAGTCGAAATTTCCTTCGGCACGTTATGCTATGTATGTGCCCGGCCAATAGGTTTCCCCAACGATCGTTTGCAAGGTTTCGACTGCAAAAGAGCGTGATGCGCGTAAAATTCACTTATTTACCATCATACGGTTTTCACTGAAGAGTACTGCTTGAGCAGGTTCTTAGGTGACTCCATACGTTACATGTGTTGCACATAACCGAACAGTTGCTTCTCCTACGAACGCCAGCTGGGTTTCTTTGAGAAGTTCTTTCAAGTCATTGCCTGCCGCGGTGCGAGCGCTATTAAAAAAAAAAACTTTTTATATTATTAATCCAAGCATGAATCGAACCGGTTGCTGTTTTTGTTGTAGCGGCTACTTAGCCCTATATGGATCTGCTAAAATGTTAAAATTTTTGTCGCCAACCTCAATTAACGTTAGGCCCAAGAAAAGTGCTGTTTCGACGGGGTTGACCAAGGGGGTTAGCTGAGTGATTAAGACAACATATGAAAGGGCGGTTAGTGTAATGCGGGAAAACTTCGAATGCACGACATACGTTGAGTATTTCGGGGTCTAGTCTAGATAGGTATGAGTTTAACCTACAATATTCAGACCTCAACTATGCCATAGTACCGCATATGTACCTCGCGAGATAGCTGAAACGCTTATCACAAAAACTATAAATTCAGCAGCACACCAATTGTTTACAAATAATACTTACGACTCCCATCAAAACAAATTTTATATCAGCAGAATTGCATTTATTGAAATAATAAAAGTACACCAAATAAAATTGTTGTATAAAATACTAATTAAAATATTATAAGCCAAACCATATGTAAGTAAAGGTCCAAGTGCGGGTAAGTAGATAAAAATGCCAAATTGTATAAACAGCAGATATAAAAATGAGTATGTACATATATTATAAGTAAATACATATGTACCTATGTATGTATGTATTAAAGTTTATAAAAGAATCAAAGCAAGGTGTATTAAACAAGGTGGTGTTGGGGCGACAGCTGAGTTTTTCGCCGTGGAGGCCATTACGTCAAAATGATGTGTTTGTTGTAACTCATACCAATGACAGTATGGACATCAGCGTATAATTTGTTAGTGTAATTTTTTACTTATATACGGCCAACACCACCTTGTTAAATACGCCTTGAATCAAAGCAACACCTCAGGGGAATACCAATTTTGCTATGTCATATATATGTAAGTAAAACAAGTAATTTTTAAGCAAAACACAAAACCGACTTCAATTCTCATGTAAAAATTAAGATTATCTTAATTTCTTCACGATCCAATTATCGAATCTAAACAAAATTAGTAAAATTAGTAAGGGACAGCCCCTGAGATACCACCTTTCCGATGAAAAATCGGTTAACGTGGTCCAAAGTTATGCGGTAACATACATAAAAAAGAGAAAAAAATATTCCGACGAACTGATAACCTCATCCTTTTTTTGAAGTCGGTTAATAAAGAATGCACGCTAAGTATTACAGTCCTTCGCCCACTGCAAAAACTCGCCCATTTCACTAACAGTTAAATTACGCGCCAATGCTTTAACGCGCAAATTGCGATCTGTTGTGACTAGCACCAATTCGGTTTGTATAAAACATTTGCCATCTATAACAAAATTTTGTGGAAATAGGATTAAACCATTGGCAGGCTACAGGTTTTTGTGAACTTTACCTTTGTTAGTTTCTGTACTCATGCTTTTTGAAAGTGCCACAGCAGTTGCCAAAATTTTATCATCATTCGAAACATTTTCCTCTTCGGCTAATGCAAATAACGATGCGTTAATAAATGACCCCTTCGTTGTGGCGCACCTGTACACGAATTTATTTATATAATTTATTAATTGTAGCAATAAAAATTGTTATTATCGTACTTGATGTTATTTTTTGCACTCCTTATGAAATCCAACGAACGCTTAGCGCAAGTGGAAACGTCATCATAATGATGTATACGATGCATTTGTAAAGAGTTTTGGTTTGATTCTACTTTTACGCCCTTTGAGAGGCCATCTAATTCTTTCACAACTACAAAATAGAGGCAAAATTATTTTGCTGCGGCTCGAATTTTGAATAAGCAAAAGCCTTACCTGTGAGCGGAATAACAAGTATGTAGCGTTTGTAATCCCGAAAAAGTTTTTTAAAGTCATCGAGGCAATCAATAAAACAATTTGTGTCCGGCATAAGATATCTTGGACGCACTTCTATGTATAGTTTTGTATCTACAAATTTTAGAATTTCCTGCCCAGCAAAGAAAAATCAAAGATTATAATAATATACCAAGGAGAAGTTTCCACTTTCCCAACGACAACTTACTTCCAGTTTTGCACTGTACATTTTTTTCACATTCTTTCTGGCTTCAAGTTCCTTCCTCCTCTTCGATAGTAATGAGATTTGCGCATCTTGAATACAGGCGGTTTTCGCTGATTTGGTGTCCTTAAATGGTTCTTCTGTATTTGTGCCATTTACCGAAATGTTTTCACTGTTATCTTCTTCATCACTGTGCAAAGTACATAGCGCATGCTTCATTGCGCCGTTCAGCTCTTCCAATGTAAACGAATTTTCGCGTACTAGCAGCCTTGATTGATTCCTTTCATAGCATTCTTGGAAATCGAGAATTTTCGTAATACGTGCAAAAAATTGTTCACACTCGGTAGCAGATTCTTTGTCAATTTGTTTGTTAATATTAATGGCGCCCGAGGTAGTCACCAAAGGCGTAAATCCAAGTAAGGAAATCTCTTCTTCAAGTTGAATATGTTGTGTAATATTTACGGGTGCAGCATCGAGTAAACGTCTGAGATATGGGTAAAAACACTCCCATTCTGTCCAGGTCTCAATTATGACATGGCTTTAATTTAATATAGATACAAATTAACGTGGAAGGCATTACATAGTTTTTTTCTGATACTAACTCTTCATTACGCACACATTCCCAAATGTCCACATTACGTGCCAACCAGCCAGTATATATATTTATGTATTGTAATAAAGTATTTATGTCGGCAAAGCTAAAGAACATTTGATTTGTTATAAAAGCGCAATGCAAACTCATCACAGATATAGCATACCAAGTTTGCTCGGGATACAGCACGTTGAAATTGGATGATTCAATTATTTCATTACATTTTCGCAACAAAAGGCCGAATATTTGAGTACAAAAATTAAATGCGTAATATCGAATTTCTCGCCGAGTTTCTAATCGAATTTGTAAAACCTCAGTTAGTTGATATATTTTATGGAAAATTAAGTAAGGACTAACCTTTGTGCATGTTGTGCTCGAGCTGGAAAATATTTAAGGCGACTATACGCAGTAGGCGTGAGCGTTTAATCGGAAATGAGTTGTGCTTAAGCAAAACACTTAATTGGGCCAATAGCTTTCGTTGATGCTCAACTATGGTCTCCATTCTGTTTATTAAAAATATCGCATTAAAAAATTTACACGCTGTTTATTTAGTATTTACCCTATGCCAGTGTAGAGTTTTCCAATTACATATAGGTAGAGTGATGTGAACCGGCGTAATAGCTAAAATAGAAAATAGTTATTGTAAAGAATATTTTCTAACCCTTACATCATACCTCTTCGCCTGTTAACTCGTTTAAGCGCCTCTCTTCATTTATTACAGCATATTTACTTCTAGTATCATCAGATTCTGAAGAACGATGCAAACGGCGAACGCCATCTACGTGTATCCAAACTTCTTTACGCATCGATTTGGAAGTATTTTTACTGTGCCTTGGACTACATTGATGTACCGGTGATGCCTTTAATTCATTTTCTTCATACTAAAATCATTGTTTATGTTCAATTTATGTTTTAAATGTGTATTCAATTTTAATTTACCTTCTTACGAATCTCATCAAACAATACTAAAAGGCTTTCGCGTGCTGAATAAATTGCATTGGAGGCCATTAAGCTACGCATGTGAAAATAAATTGCATCGAATTTTTTGCGCTAAAAAATTTTTAAAATATTTTTAGCAACAAGTATTCTTTAGTTTAACAGATTATTTACCGCTTGTATGGCTACAATGGCCATTTGATTGTATGGTATGCCATTGGATGGTATCAACGCTTGGGCCTGCTGATAATACTTGGCCGCACCGGTGTAATCATTCGACTGCAATTCCTTTGCTTTGTAGCGACATAGGTCACCAAGGCATATAAGTAACTTTTGGGCGGCCACTTTGGCTATGAATTCAAATTTGTGCGTTGTGCAATGTGGTGGTGCTTTGCTTTGATGTATATTAATGGCATGTTGCAGAGCGGGATTTATATATTTTGAATTAAGTTGCATATTCAAGTTAGTGTAGAAGTCTAAACCCTCGTCAATAAGTGAGAGCAATCGGGGATGTATATCAGGAGTGGCTTTGCAATTTGTTGCAAAATATTCACGAATATTATAGTAAAGCAATTTCCAGAAAAACGAGTCTATCTTCTGCTCACAGCACAATTTTAGTTGTTGCAGCAACAGTTTAGCGAATATGATTTGAAGTTCCCTACGTGCCTCACTAAACTCAGTCCATTTCTAAATTAAAGTCAAAATTAATGAAAGCACGTTATGTGCCCTACTCTACCGCTTTCTTACCTCGATCACTGTATTTTGCTGCAGCAACGATGTTACCTTTTCGTAAGATTTATGAAGTGATTCGATGCACTGAGTATCAGCAAGCATTTCAAACCAAGGCGGTGGCATCGGTTTACGTTGTAACTGACGTGAAGGCGACTTTGTAAGGATCTTATCGGCATTCACTGGCTGATCACTTAGTTGTCGTATACGCGCCATCATTTTCTTGCCATTTTCTCTAGCCACGCTTTTCTCTATCATACCTTTAGCCTTTTCGCCATTTAAGCGCAAAATTCCCGGAATTGTACTATTTTCATTACTTAGGTTGCCACCCATGGTGCATCTCATTGCAGCTGCGTTATTTTCTGTCATTTTCCCGCTGGATTCCAAAACGGGCACAGTGTCTTTTTTAACGAGGTTTTTATCTAAACTACTCAAAGCAGATGTAGTTTTCTTCAAGAAAAAGTCAATGCTTGTTGCAGCTTCTTTACCTATCCCTTAAATTACAAAATTGATAATGAAATCAAATATTAATTTCGAAATTGTAGTACATATACCCATTTCCACAGATTTCTGAGGGACGCTTCCCGATGTTTCTTGCTTATATAGCAAACTCCCAGGCAACATATCATTATCATTTCTTCTCGCAACGCCGCTACTTGAAGGTGAAGGTCGTCCGCCAGCATTTTGACTATCAACGTCAACAACTGTTACCAACGAGTCATCGCCAACATCTTCAACGATCCTCCTTTGCAGTCGCTTTGGTAAATTCCGTATTATCGATATATCATTTTGTTCTCGCGCTTCCTTTCGATTCATATTTTAATTTAAAGCTTTCCACCAACCACTGCATTTATTTTGGTTTTATTTGCGCGCAATTCGGAATCGAAAAATTTACTTTTGCTCGCAATAATTCCACGCGTCCGTATAAAATTTGCAATTGGCGAAAGGTGTGTGCACACATAATAAAATGTCAAATGATTACAATCGGAGCTGCCAACTTCGCTGAAACCGGTACATTTTTGGCCCTATACACAGCAACATGTTGTCTCAAACGATCAGAAAAATATTACGATCATCTAATAGGGCTTTCGCACGAGGCGATTTTTCAGGCAACTTTTAGTTGAAAGCAAAAATCGCCTCGTCCGAACGGCCTTTCAACTAATCGCTTTCAACAAAGTTGGTCGCCAGCCAACTTTGAGCTCGTTCAACTTTTTTTCCTTGCAACCCTGTGTTTGTTTACATTCTGTATCAGTGTTGGGAAATTAAATTGTTCCTTCAGTACGAAATCTATACAAAAAATGTACTTTTCGGCTATAAATTGTATACACTTTTTAATTCGCTCATATATTTTCTTAGTACATTCCCTTCAAGACCAATGAATTTATGGTATTCATGAGAGAGTTTTATTGTTTATGTACATACGTTTATGTAGTTTACACTTTTACAAATTGATTCCACGTGCACATGTACTGCATTTAACGCAAATATGTATGCACACATTTTCAGGTATACATCTTAACAAAAAGCATATTTAAGTTATTATTAATGGATAAACACGCAACGTTCAGTTGAACAGAAGTCCACAGCAACGCGTTCAGAAGGTGCAATCGCAACAGATACTGAGGTGTTTCGCCTTCTGAACGTGCCCAATATTTCAATACATTATTGTGAAATACGTTGCGTGTACTTCGTTTTCTCAACTAAAATTTTTAATGTCTATAGTGTATACAACTGGTTTACCTTACTTTGGCATTGGCCTTTGTTTTAGGAATGTGTTTCTCATTGAATTTAATTTAATTTTGAATTAAAAAGGATGACACCCTCTTTGGCACTTTTATTTTTAAATTTTGCATACTTTGGCACTTTTTTATCCTCAATATGGCACTTCATAGCTAAGTGGAAATGGCAGCCCTGATTACAATAGTGGTGGCCAAGGCGAATTTATACAAGGTGATGTTCATGATTCAACAACTACATGTTGTAGCAATCGTACAAAAACAACATTTACCGTTGGTATGAACTCCTTGTGTCATCAACATCTTCTTTATCTATTCATATTCGTATGTATATGTATACCCTGCATACCAGGATTTCATAGAATTCTGAAAGGTTTCACAATTTTTTTTATAATTTACTTAAGAAATCGTACAGAAATTTCTTTACTAGTTCTTGTCAACCGCTTCATATGTTTTTCTTTAAAGATTTCTAAAAGAATCGTAACAAATTTCCGACACTTTTAAAGATTTCGGGAGCATTTGTTTGCAGGGTATATATAGACGTATATGTGTATGTATACGCGGAGATGTAAATAAAGCAAAACAGACGATAATTTGACACAAGCGTGCTCATAAGAAGAAGCATAGCTTCTTTCGCTATCACCTGTAATTGATGCGCCTTGGGTGATGTTCAAGACGAATCAAGGCGAATTTATACAAGGTGGTTTTACAAGTCGAATTTATGCAAGGTGGTGTTAACAGTAGCTCGTTTCTGTAACAATTCTCTACCAAGGCGAATTGAGATATGAATTCGCCGCTCTGTTCTCTACTGCTAATTAGTAGGTGAGAGTGACGTATTTTCTCTACCAGTAGAGAAATAATTGGTAGAGAAAAGTTACAGAAACGGGCTACTGAACAAACACAAAAATTACAACAAATTATACGTTCCTTGACAATCGGTACAAAGCCAAATTACAACCAACACATGATTTTGACAACAGGTAAAAATTCGCCGTGAAATCAGCGGATCCGATAACACCACCCTGTATAGATTGTCCAAGGCGAATTCATTTTACAACAAACACATCATTTTGACATTAAGACGTACCTCGGCGAAAATCTAAATCCGCCATCAACACCACCTTGTATAAATTCGCCTTGGTATTAATGACATAATAAAGGCGAATTTATACAAGGTGGTGTTGATGGCGAATTTAGATTTTCGCCGCAGTACTTATTAATGTCAAAAATATGTGTTTGTTGTAAACTAGGGGAATTCATTTTACAACCAACTAGGTCTGGGACCATCCGCATATTCGAATATCCGGATATTCATCCGGATTCTCCGTTGACACGGATAAAATCCGGATAGTATGGATATCCGGTTAATATGCATTTGTGCAACTATCCGAATGTCCGGATTTATGAAAATACGGTTAATATTCGTATTTTAGGATATCCACTAAAAAATTAACCAATCGGTGAACAATATTCGTTTGCGGGGTGGTCGTTACAAAACTACATCTGCTTTTGGGTGGTGGGTTTATTTTTTTCACGCCTGTTAATTAAATTCGTCATTAGGCCTCGGCACGCTGGACTGCTCAGTCCGCCTAAAACCGGTTTTGTGTGGATAAGAGGGGGAAGAGAGTTCGAGTTTACCTCGCTCATTTCAGTCCGCGAAAATCGCGGATTGACGGTGGACTGACACGCACACATAGACAACGTGTTTTCTATTTCGTTTTGTTTTCATGTGCCATATGCACTAACAAAATCCTGCGTAGTTCATGTATACAAAACTGAAGCCTGTTTTCGGCCGACTACCCAGTCCTGTGTGCGTTCGAGTGGTGGACTGCTCAGTCCGACTGAGCAGGCTAGTGTGCTCAGGCCCATTAAAGGTGAAATTAGTCAAGAACGCACAACTTATACTTAAACGCTGTCTGTATACGCAGAATTTCGTCGGTTACTGAAGCCCTCAGTGTTGCTTCCTATAGTGTTACCACTCATCAATGCGTTTTCATAAACTTACCTTTTCAACTACAATTGTTCGTGCTATAATAGATGATAGCTAAATATAAACTTCTCATTTTTTAACAAAAAAAAACTTATTCGATAGTAAATTTCAAATATCTTAAAAGTATTTTGAATAGGAACTTATAACTTTTTTACCATCTGCAAAACTGACGAAGTGGCAACCATCTATAGAAGGAAGAAATCAACTGACACGGAGAAAACTAAATTCTGAAGATTTCTGCGCTACGGGCAGCGTAAGCTACGGGTAAGACAGATCGTGTCAGCTGACTTGGGTTTACATACCGGTGGATTTACGTTCTTGACTAATTTCACCTTAACACCACCTTGTATGAATTCGCCTTGAACACCACCCTATATAAATCCGCCTTGATCTTGTATAAATTCGCCGGGATTTTGGATTTCGCTTATATTTTTTTCTTCCTGTTTATTTTTTGTCTTCTCTTTCCAAACAAACAAAGATAAATTATTTTTGCAGTTGAAATATGGCGCAAGTAACTTTTCTGGACAATCTTTTAAAGGAATATTTGGTGTTTAGAGGTTTCTCCTCTACCTTGAAAACACTCGACCAGGAACAAAAGACCGAGAAAGATCAAAGTTTTCGTGCCGAGAAATTGTTGGAGAGCTTTAATCAGTCTATTCAAAGCCACGACTTAATGGCGTTACGTGCGCTTTGGACGCACCTTGATAGCAATCTCTTCAGCAAACTGGAACATACTTATGCAGCAGGTAAGTTGACGTTGAAAGTACCAGCCATTGCGCAATGATAATGATTCCACCATGAGTACCAGCCATCTTTTAAATGTATTTTCTTTCGTTCCAGCTGTGAAAAAATTGGAAAATAGTCTGCTGAAACTATACCTGGTGACAGCATATTCAAACAATCGTCTGGATAAAATAACAGAGTTTTTCACAAAGCTCGCTGCGGATTTACAACAGCAAAGCGAATGGAAGGATTGGTTTTGTAAGTTTTCATATCGAAATATCACATATGTGTGCCTAAAACTAAAAATAAAAAAAAACTAATATTCATACTTACATATATTAAAACTATATAATATTCATATATCAGATTTTCCGTTTTGTAAAAACGCCGAAGAATCGCCTACTTTTGCTTTATACTTTTCGAAACAATGGCAAGACACGCTACAATTGTCCTTGCGTAACTTCCTTACAACTATATATCAATGTTTACCGCAACCAACGTTTGTGCGCGCTGAATATGAGGCCGCACATATACGACGCCTGCAGGAGGAAAATGCTTTGTTGAAGACACGCTTACAACAAATGCAACAGCAAATATCCACTTCCGGTAGTAATCAAAATCTGAATGCAGCTGCCAACGATTCTACCGGTACGCGCCGTCGTTCTTCATTTAGACCACAGCAAAGTCTTAGTGACATATTGCCCTTTGATGTAAGTCCTCCCGGACACGTAGTAGATGATTTTTCAGTAATCTCGTCGGAAGTAAACAACGTTGCACAGGCAAGCGACGCCCAGGCGCGCGGTCTGCGAATGCTGATGCGCAGCATAGGATCGGGTGGATCGCCAGACACTGGCGGACGTAAAGATGCTAATAGTGGTGGAGGTAACGAAAAAGCAAATAAACGCCGTTCCGGCAGTGTGGGAAGGAATTGGATATAATTTAGAAATTAAACTCAAGGAGCTCATATAATAAGGATTCAAAAACACAAAAAATAAATCAGACTTGTACACATTTGTTGCTCCCAAACTCACGTTTACGCATGCTTAAATAACGAGAACACAAATATTACCGCAATATACATAAAATAGACTCTTTTTTTTATTCCATATACATGGGTATATATAGCATATATAGGTTTAATATTGATTTTATTGATTGCACATTTTAAACTATTAATTTGTGTTGCTTTTAACAATGAAAAGGTGATGCTTTATGTTTGCTTAAATTGGTATTGAATATATAACATTCTCATTTATACTTGAATAATTTAAAATATAACATAACTTTATATTTTAACAACTATTAATTAGTGTTGTACATTTATCACATGTACTCGATTTGACCATACTATTACTACGTTTAAAACGTTATAGGGCAGGTAATATTTATGTATGTATATAGATGCTTGCGCGTTACATTCAACAATTCGTATTATTACCAAAACTTAGAACTATACACATTGGCTTTTTTACAACGTAAAATGGCCTTCGCGGTAGGCTCTCCATTGTTAACAAATAATAGTTATAGATGCTTTTAAGCGTATATGTATATCTAACTGGTATTGCTGTCACTTACATTGTTTTATAAACTCAACAATACTTTTATTGGGCTTCTAAGGATTCTTCAAATCAAAAATTTCCCGTAGTAAGGGCTCCACTTCAGCTGGATTGACATTTAAATAAACGTTAATAATAAGTTGATTCAGACGCTCAACATCCGAAATTTTTTGTATTAACTTGATAAATGCTGATTTTGCCTCACAGCCAGGATATACGCTCTCTAGATATCTTCGTAGTAGATAATAATATGAATTCTGAAAGAGGAATATAGTTGTATAAAAAATATAAAAGATCTAAATCTCTCTCATCTACCTGTTCCAATCGAATAACGTCAGAGTGAATTATACGTGCACGCGTTGGTGTAAAGAGCACAATTGCGCACATTATTAAAATTATATTCTCATCAATGCGCCATTTCTCGTCAAAGGTACTAAAAAATTTCATAATTTCTTCATATAAATTGCCCTTAGCTTGCTTTAGAATCTCTGCATGCACATGTGCTGAATTTGAAATATGCGGCAGCTGTAAAATTTAAGTGTAATAAATTGGTCCGAATAAAATGTGATTGGTGTAGCTTCTACCTTCCATGTATTACGATTATTGTCATAGGTAATCACAGCGCGCATAATCATCATTTCAGTGCAGCCACCTTTCAGTAGTGCTACTTGATCTTCCTGACACATTTCCCGAAAAACGCTTATCTTTTTAGCCATTTTTATCAAACGTTTTATGGCTACCGCCGTCAAATTAATGAGTTGCAAAAGTTTTGGATCCTGACGTGTTTCCTCGGGCTAGAAAAATATATATATATATGAAACAATAACAAATAACAAAAACGTTTACATATATCTTATAAGGTGCTCTACTAAACAAGTTTTAGAGTCACCAATTCAGATATGAGTAAACAGTTCCGAACGTGGCGTCACGCATATAAATGGTTCTATTACTTTTTGTCGCAAGTTGGGGTAATAAATCATTTTCATGGCAGAAATACACTCGAAGGTTTGCCATTGCCTGCCGAGGGGCGACCGCTGTCGTTTCCCTATTTATTTTTCCACCACTGTATGTATTTTGTCCAAAGTGCACGAGTACTTAGGTACGCTTAGGCACTTTTTCTGATAATAATTGATAACGGTAAATGATATTGGATTTATAATGCCAAAATTTATTTGACTAAGAATACAGAATAGCAGAAGTGTCTGCCAAAATGAGTGCCTGATTATTGAAAACAAGTTTGGAGCATTGTTGGGAAGGATTTTGTAAAAAAATCCCAGCATGGAATTTACCTTTGAGTTCTGTATGTAAAAACTCATGTTTGAATCATGACATTATACTATGACGAATATGAAGCAGCAGGTGTTCTTCATATAGCTTTTTAGGCGCATTCAAGCTGATAAGATAAGAATCAGTTTGCTAAAAGCAACCGCAAATTCTACATTCCACTATTATTATGTTCTACTCACTTTCATTCTATCATCGCCCATCATTAATAGAGACAGATCGTTGTCCATTGGATAATAAAGTGCTTCGCTTGCTAGTTTCAGTTCACGCAACTTCATCTGCTCTGCCTCATTAAGATCACGTCCCATTGTTACACTGGATGGCAAGCAAACAGGTTGCTGCGGTTGTGTATTGTGAAAACTATATCCGCACTGTTGTTGCATCGGTATGTTTGATTTATAATTGAATTGTTCATGTTTCACCCGCGGTTCTGGCGGCAAATTGTTAAAAGCCTGAAATTCGATTCGAATTACTTCAGACAGTACCGATTCCAACGAATTTAAGCTATCGCCTCCACTTGCGTTTTCAGGGAACGAATTTTGTATGAATCTTTTCATTTCGAAAGGTTCATCGCTGAAGTTCGTAGGGCCAGACGTTGAGTCTGTAAACGAGTTAGGATTTATCAGGCCTGCAGAGGCACTTTGTAAGTCAATATCCGCATGAATGCTTGAAGGTGAATTATACTGCAAATTCTGTGTAGAAACAGGACACTCTGAAGAGCTAACAGGTATTGTTTGCGAGGATAGTAAACACATTGGTATTGGTGGTGCACTAGGCGATGCTCTCATGGATATTGCCTCGGTTTGAATGGGTGATATTGTTTGGTCCGGGGTGTCTGTTCTTATTGTCATTGCTTGTATGTTTATGGGTGATTCTACCATCGCATCTGAATTAACTGGCATTGCTTGCTGATTAGAATATGATTCGTGACCCATATTATGACTCATTGCTGGACTTCTCTGCAACATCGATTGAAGTAAATAATTTTCGGGTTCTGAATCTTCTGGAACTGTGAGTTTCTGTACTGACTGGAATGATTTATCATTATTTTCCTTTGTTGCATCTAAGAGAAGTTTATGTAGTTCATCACTGCGTGCTGGTGGATTTAGTGTATTGAATATTTTGTTGATTATCCTCAGAGCCTCAGCTGGTGTATTCATGAATTTATTCATTATATCGAGCGCATCTTCCGGGCATTCCATAAGGTTTCGAATGAATTGAACAACATCTTGTGGCGAACTGACGATTTTTGATATTATTTCCAAAGCATCGGTAGGCGAGCTCATGAATTTCGTGAACACCGTAAGCGCGTCAAAAGGCGAATTCATTATTTTGCTAATGATTTTCAGCGCATCGCCTATAAAAAAAAATACTTATTAAAAAAAAAAAACAGGATTAACTAATTGGTTTTTCGCTTGGTTCACCTGGAAATGATATAAGATGTGATACTAGTCGTAACGAGTCCTTCTGCGATGAAAGAATTTTCTCCACAATAGAAAGTGCTTCATCTTTAGTACGCATTAGTTTACT
Organism: Rhagoletis zephyria; assembly: GCF_001687245.7. Lineage (NCBI taxonomy): Eukaryota > Metazoa > Arthropoda > Insecta > Diptera > Tephritidae > Rhagoletis > Rhagoletis zephyria. The sequence goes on along the minus strand of NW_016158115.1, from coordinate 75,715 downwards.
TATTGCCTGCGACGCACGATCTGGGTCACCAACAATAAATTCTACCATTTCTTCACTGGTCATCAGTTCGGGGTTTATTTCGCTGTCTGCCTCTAATAAGGTTGGTGAACTTATTACTGCATTACTACTTAAGGGTGATGATAAATTAACTCTGGCGGCAGATCCGCTATTATTACAGGCAGTGCCCTTGCCACTGTCGAAGGAACTTTGGGAATCATGTGAAGCGGTATCGAAACCTGTGCTGTCTGCTGAAGCACCCGTTTTAGTATCGTTGAGCCTTCGCTTTGCACGATTACACTCAATTTTACGCCTTTTTATGAGTTTATCTTCTTCCGACATAATATTTTCACTTTTCATGCCAATGTCGATACACTTTTTGAGGCGACATCTTTGGCAAAATCGTCTCGTTACCACAGTAATCTCACAATTTTGACTAAAGGGACAGGTAAACTGCTTTTTTGCTAAAGCGTTTCTGCGAAAGAAGGCCTTACAGCTCTCACAAGTAACAGCATTGAAATTGTATCCCAGTGCCTTGTCGCCACAAACTGCACAGCTTTTGGGTGGAGACATTTCTATATATAATCTCTTAATATATTATTGAAGGTTACATCCAATCAAAATCGGCCAGCAAGTCAAATTGATTACTATTCTTACCTTCTCCCATATATCTCCCTCGTTATCACCCCGACAATAACTCGATAATTCTTGCTCGGCGCCTTAATTAACTTCGTTAGTGATTTTATTCACTGCTATACTCCACCCATATAAATTGTTAAATTCAGACGTCTTTGTTTATTTTGAAGTTCTTTTCAAACTTGCAATTGTTTTTAAACATCGTTTGAAGTCATCTTTGAAATTCGAATCTCCCACAGAACAGCACAATAACTTGGAATTTAATTTCCAATATATTTGGAATAATCATCAGCTAATAAAGACATGTATACAGATGTCAAATAATTAGGATATTTGATATTATATCGATATTGACGATATTTTTGTGCTATATGCACAAATATCACCTTGTTACCGAAGGGCATACGTCGATACATCGATTTGCATAGACTGCTTTTACACAGTTCAAGTATTGAATTCATGCTCGCTCATAGAAGAGAGGGGGTGAGAAGAAAAGGACGAGTACACATGTGTCTGTACCGTCAAGTCGTTTCAACTTTCTTGCTTTGATTTTAACATTTAAAGAACAAAAACTTGAATTCAACACAATTCAAGCGTGTAAAAGCAAACAGAAAACACAAAAGAGAATCAGCAAGAATTGCTTTCAACTACTTGAATCATGTAAATCAGGTGATAGAATTTTTCAGATGACCCTGCAAAAAAACGGATGAACATATCGAAAATAAAGAATCGAAAACTGACTAAAACTTTTCGTCAGTTTAGCGTTTAGTTTTGTATGAGATTGGGGAAAAAAGTCACCACTTCTCCGGGCGAGCGATAGTGCATCCCTTTCTTGCACACACATGGGCGCATTTGCCCTACAGTATCATGAACCAAAAATACAAGATCACGCCTTCTTCTTAGTAACCCGTTATAATCGCATTTAGGAAAAAAGTTGCGCGACTTTGACATTAGCCGTTTGTTTACATTTGTTCGTTGTTTACAATTTGATGGTGGCTTTTTACTGCAATTTTCTTAATTTTCGCTTGTGACAACGTGTGCACACATAAGGTAAAGCCCTGTATGCAGCTCTCAAGAAAACGGCCAAGAAAAAATTGCCATTATTTCGCGTGTGTGTCCAAGGAATTTTGACATTTTTTATACTTCACAGCCTGTTGCCTCACTCTTTCCTCAAGAAATAATGGAACGGGCATATATTTCTGTTGCAAACCTGGGTTGCCTTGTGCTCTTTTTTCACAAAAAACTTTAGAAAACCGTAGTAGAAAGCGTAGTAAATTTCTTAAGAACTGCGTACTGCCTTAAGGAAATTTGATTTAAGAAAATTTCTTAGCCATTTCTTGTACGTCATTTTATATGGAGAGAGGAACTAATCGAGAAGATGAAATCGTTGAAGATCAACGAAAACACTAAATTCGTATCATTCGACATCAAGGACCTTTACCCATCGATACCAACAATAGAAACCATAAAGACCGTACAAGAAATACTGATGGGAAAAATGAAAAGAGAAGCTGTCACGGAAATAATAAACGCGTTGAAGGTTACATTAAAACAAAACTACTTCCGGTTCAACAATAAGATATATAAACAGATTAACGGGTTAGGAATGGGCAATCCGACGTCTGCTAAAAAATCGACTTTTTTCACTCTCTTGTTCTTCCGTGATTTTGTGTCTTTCGTTCATGCATGATGTAAACCTGTATTAGGTTTGTACAATGATTGATGGGACTGATCACATTTCAGATATAATCGATAACAAAATACGTTCATCGATAACCCGTCAAACAGCTGTTGGCTAGATGACAAAAGCATTTGGAATAACACAAATCGCCCCAATAGTTGAAAGTTTGTTTACTTTTTAAAAATGTTGAAAAGATCCAAAAATTCCAAATGTCTACCACCACCTTCTCCACCAACCGTAGAAGAAATCCTCAAAGATGCAGAAACATTTCATGTTGAGCCGCATACAGAGCCAGATAAACGGCAATTGCCGAATACCGATCGACAACAGCTTGATTGGTGGACGCGTTTCGAGCAAGCAGTAGCAGATCAAAAGAGTTTGATTATGCTGGACAGTGAAGTTAAGAGCTACAAACTTAAGTTAGAATCGACAAAAATGGAATTGGAAACGGAAGCTCAATTGTTGAAAAATGCTATTGAGGGGCAATGTGAGCAAATCGATGAGGTTTTGTCAAACGGTAGTTGGTAAAAATATCAGTATATTTTACTAATAAGGAGTAGATGGGATTGCGTGTGGCACGATTAAATCATCCTCAAAATTTTTATTACACACTAGAATTTATAAATAAAGTTTACACATGTAAAAAATCAAGGGAAATGTTTAGTTATTTGTACAACGATTTTTGGTGGGGACGGAGGGAAAGGATCCGTGACCCCAAATCCCCCTAAACGAAAGAGGTTGGACCGCGCTTTATGAAAAGTCATCCCTCCCACCCCAGTTTATTTAAAAATAGATTTATGGGTCGATTACGGATAGCAACTCAACCAACGTTCGGTTTCCAGCTGGCAACGCAACTGGAAAGAAAATTTGTATTACGAATGGCAACTATCATCAGTTGCTGTAGTTATCTATAATCCAAATTTTACAGTGGGACAACCACCAAGCGGCTGTAAACAAGCTGTGCGAGCAAAATTGAATTATTAAATTAAAGAGTTTTACAGAAAAGACATCAATAAAGCCATGCTCATCACAATTATGTGTTTAAGAGAAGTGCATGAGCGCGGCCTCAATCAGGCGACATTTAAACGCTAATTCCAATCCTCTAGAGCTACCGCGTGCACTGTAAACAAAAGCTAATGCTTTCAAGGTTTTTCTTTTATTATCGTTTTGATATCGTGATATGAACCTCTTCGTTCAACTTCAATACCTCCGCTCATAAAAGCTTGTGCACCTCTTAGATTTTTCGCACAAGGAAGTGTCACAGCAATTCAATTCAGACTTCAATTTGGTGTGTCGGTAGTTTTAAAAGAGGGTGCTTCAGTTGATAAAGGAAAAAATTTGCAATCAGTGTTCGCTTTTGTTTCGCCAAAGGGCGTCCTCCACGGGGACTAATAAAATTTTAAGTTATTGTTTTGCTATTTTCACCATATTCTGTAAAAGCATTGCATTGCAAAATATTAATATCGTTCAAATTATTAAAAAGTAAAATATATAACACATTTTTCAATTTTCGCTCCTAAATACGCTCCCAAAACATTCCCAGCAACAACAAAAATGTACTCGCCTGTATACACACTGTGTAGCAACTGCAGTTGTCAGTTGAAAGTTGCCAGTTGCTATCTGTAACATCGTTTTGGCAACTAGCAACGCGACTGATTTCGATTGCTATCCATAATCGACCCATTAATTTCAGATAGTAGTACACACTTTGAAATTGTGGAAATTATCGATACTCAAAATTTAAAAAATTAAGAGATGTATGAATTTTTTTATTTTACGCGATAAAAAATCCCAACAAGCCAAGTCCGACAATAGAAGATTATTTATAGTTTTAAAGGCTTATATATCCTCTTCTCAGATCATATTCGATCTTTGAAATCGAATCAAAATCAGCTATTCCAAAACTCATAAATCTACAAAATCGTACTTTCTGACCTAAATCCACAGGTCGCGATCTCTAAATGACCTTTAAACAGAGACCATAACGATTGTAAGAAATAAAATTAAATATTGCCCTACAATTAATGGAAAAGTTGTTTTCGTCTCGCGTTTAAGATTTCGACTTCTCATATAAATTATATGGGATTTTTTTTTTCGTGATGATTTAAATCTTCTCATAATAATTATATGAGATTTTTGATGTTTGTCGTCTTTTGGGACGATTATTTCAAAACGAACACGATTACGTCTTCTCATAATAATTAATTGGGATTTTTTTTTCGTCTCTCGGGACGTTCATTTCAAGACGGAAAATAAAATAAATGCCTTTAACAAATCTATAAAAAAGGCAATAATATTTCTCACGAACAAAATTAGGAGGTAGGGTTTTGAAATCTATAAAAAAAACATTTTCGATGGGCACCCTAATGTACATATGTCTAAAAAAATTAACACCAATTGAATTTTTTAAATGTTACCTAATGTACATATGTGTAAAAAATTAACACCAATTGAATTTTTTAAATGTTACTACGTAAAAGCCCAACAACGGATAAAACTGAGAAAAAAATATACGCTATGCTTTATCTAAAAAAACAAAGTTTTTTCTAGATTGGCGTCTTATAATTTAAAAAGTAAATGATTCCCGATGTGAGTCAAGCGTCTCTCAGTTTTCACGTAGATATAGTGTGCACACTTATGTAAGAAATAAAACCCGAGTTCAGTATTACTTTTTGCAATGCTCTAAATTTTAAAATTTTTATTAAACTTTCCAAATACATTACTAAACTCATGATAACTTTAATTTTAAGATAGATTAACAGCTTGCGCTTATGGCGATTGTATATTTTTCGCAGACACAAAATTGTCACAAACTTTTAAAGGTGGACCCTCACAATATATTATATTTAACCGGATTTTACAGGCACATATGTAAGTATAATTGTAGCGCCAGGAGATATTTCCAAAGAATCGGTTTGCACCTTAGACCTGCAACAAATTGAACACAATTATATTTTATTATATTTTAAATATTTATTATAAACTTACTTCACTACAACATTTGATATATTGTAGTTGTCACTTAGAGCATAGACAGACATCTTGTCCGGCAATGAAGTATGGTCAAAACCGCCCTTGACTGTATTGTTTGATGGATTGAAGGCAACAAAATAGCCCGGATTTCCAGATTTTATTCTACAAAAAATTACATAGTTAGCATACATACAGAAGTATACAAAATACATCCCAGCAAACATTTGGAGTCATAAAAGAGACTTCATAATGAGCTCATTTATGAGTCCGATATGAGGGTATTTCCCTTCCTCCGAAAGTCGACATATATGAGCTTAAATTCATACATCAAATGAGCCTAAAAATTAGTCATATTGGACTCTTATTGGCCTCATATACGCTCATGTTTGGACTCTTTTAAAACAACTTTTGGCCTCATATACATATAAATCATTTCAGACTCTTTTTGAGGCTCTTAGCGGCCTCATAAATTACTACATTCAGACTCTTATTTTAGGTTGTTCTTTGAGTCTTATTGAATGTACTATATTTGCAAAGGCAACAATTTCTTTCAAATAGCATACATACGTGCATATATACGTACATTCCAACATGCCATTAATAGCAGCAGCTGCAGCTAAATTTTGTTTTTTAATTACATATTAAAATTTTTCGTTTTCTAAATATTTTCAATTTCTGTATAAACAAGTTAAGAAATAAATTTCGAATCTATGTATATTGTTTTTATATGGCACAAAGTCCTGGCTCATAACTTGGATCATATATGACTCCTAAAAGATTCATATAAGGCTAAACATTTTTTTTTTGAAGCTCTTATTTCGGACTCATATATTCTGAACGCTCAGAATATGTTTGCGTGGATCATATACGCTAAGTGGAGGCATACACTATAAATTATTTCTTGTATTTTTAACCGACTTCAAAAAATCAATATCAATTCGACGGAATATTTTATTTTTTTATGTATGTTACCGCATAACTGTGGACAACGTCAACCGATTACGATAATCGATGATGTTGCGTCAATTTGATTTAGATCCGATCATTTGGTGATGAAGAAAATTAACGGTACTACTAAATTTTTATATGAGAAATGAAGTCGGTTTTGTTTTTTGCTTAAAAATTGATTGTTAATTTAAGTTCTCACCTTTGTCTGTTAATGTTTGCATGTTAGTAAAAAAATAAGCGGTAATTTGAGTGAGTATACTAGATGTCAGTGCTTAAAATACTAGAACGAATTTTTAAATATTACCTGGTATAGGCAAATAATCCTTCCGTTTCATAAACATGATACTCTCCATGCATATATGAAGGGGACAATCGCAACTGCTTAATTTCTGTAAAAACATGCTCCTGCATTTCCCTAAAAAGTGAAGAGTTTGTCATTCCCACGACGGGTACACCAGGTAATAAAGATACAAACAGCGCGATTGCTGTGGGATCGGTGGTATTGTTTACATCCGATAAGGGCTCGGCAAAGTTCCACTGTAACCAAGTGTCATTGCCCACAGCATTTATGATATTTTCAAATTCGCCTTGAAGTTTTCGTCCACTTGAGGATGCGCTTAGTGAATGCACAAGTGGTCCGTATATAGGCATATCGATACCCCATTCCCCGTTTTTAGTACGATAAACATCTGGACGTAAAATATCGTCTGCTACAGATAGGAATGCATCTGCAGAAATGTTCTTAACAAACATTTTAAATTCATACAACAAATCTCCGAGACCTTCTTGGAACGTGCTATGGGTATGTGTCCAAAAGCCGTACTCATTGTGCACGAAATTTCCTTCTGAAGCAGGACCTTCATCTGGTGTATTGTCGGTCAGTAAATAGAATTTTGTATTCTTCAAACGGAATCCCTTAACACCCAAGGAGAGCAAATATTTCAATACGCTTTCGAATTCACTTTTAACAAGGCTGTCATTCATTTGTAAATCATATTGAGCTACACCAAATTGGGAGAGTAAATAGCTGCCCGGTTTTATTTGATCCCAAGCGGAACCGTTCTGAAGGGAACGCCAATTGCTCGGCTCTTTTGAATCCTCTTTCCATATGAACGCTGAGCGTTTCGATTTGTCTTCTAATGCCTCATTTAAAAGTGTTGAGTTACGAGGAACATAATTTGGTGTTACATCCAGTATGACATTAATATCCAACTTTTTATATTTAGCCACAATGTCTTTGATCTTTTCTTCAACTGCCGGTTCCCGTACTAAATAAGTCAAAGCTGGGGGGAGTTCATAGATTACACCGGAAGCTTCGACTCGCTTTGCACTCTCAATATTGCTGGCACTTGCTTCGAATGCATCGAATTTTGCTAAAAGGCCACGTTTATACCATTGCAGAGGTTCAGGTGCGGCACATTTGGGAGCATCGACAATGATAAGGATAGCACAGATTAACATAGCTGCCCAAATAGCCCAGAAGCCAATGAAAAAAATCCAACGTAAACGCACCCAAAATGGATCGTTAGCATATTTCATGAGTTCTTCCTTAGTCATGCCAGTGAAAGCCTGAAATTTTTAAATAACAAGTAAATATAAAAAATTTTTTAAGTGACAAATTTTAATTAAGTATAATAAAGAACTTAAGCATCAAATAAATATGTATTTATTAAAGCCTTACCGACTCCTTATCCTGGTATAAATTCATGTTTTGAACGTACAAAGATATTTGTAAGAACAATATGAAACTATTATTTATAAAAGACCACACGAGCTGTTTTGTACATATATGTATATGTACATATGCACATGGTATTTAATTTTACCTTTCCATTAACGCCACCAATATCAATTTTCGCATCGCCATTTTGATGATCGCCCCCTTTGATAAACTTAACTTCCTCTCGTTTGTCCGCTAATTTATCGTTATCTTCAGCACCATTTAGCATTTGTTCATCGGCACCATCATTCAAACCGTTTTGATCGGCCACCATTTTGCCGTTTTCTGTGTTCGTAACGACTGGAGCGTCTGATTTAGTATTATCGGGATTTGATTCTGTTTTAAGATAAGAAAATTTAAAATAAATATTTTTAAATAAGAAATGACGTTGAAGCTAATGAAACTGCACAGATTTGTAGTTCTCTGAAATAACTTTTAACACAATAGCCAAGGGTGGGGTAAAACCTTCAATTTAATTACTAAATGAAAATTCATATATGTAGATATATATGTACATGTACATTAATCATTTGGGATATGAATATGCAAGTAGTAAGTTATACATCTGAATATACTATAGTTTGACATCGGTTAGGGAAGGAAAATCATTCAACTATTTCTACATATGTACATGTTTGCAGTCTCCATATAGATTAAACTTCTAATGAATATGAAGGTTCATATAAACGCACATATAAAATGCACTACATCAATTACATAAACAGTCTTCGACACTCGGAAAAACTTGGATAGATAAAGAAATTGTTATACTTAATATATTGTTATACTTAATATATTGTTATACTTAATAATTGAAACTTGGAAAGAAGATAAATTGTAATAAATAATTATATCGTACTATTTAAATTGGACATTTCGCAAACTTTATAAAGGATACTCGCTTTCAAGACGTCTAACTTAATTTACTAATGAAATGAAACTAAATTTATAGTATGCGTGCATGTATTTGGATTTCACAGACCCAAAAAGCGTATTACGGCTTCAGAATCTACATTTTCTTTATTATTTATTAGTACGTGTCAATTGAATAAACTGAGTCGCTTTTATTGAAATTCATAGGGCGTAACCACGATTTAAATTCACTTAACAAGTTTAATTGAAAATTATGTATGTATATTAATGCTTTAAATGTACATATGTATAACCAACAAGACTTGTTGAATTATGTCACGCACAAAGAGAATGATACCATAAGCCAATTTACTACTCATCATACATAATATTGCGGTGAAATCAACTTCCAAGAAACATGGCACATATCGTCGACTGGGTAAAAGATTGTCGTAAGCGCAATTTTGACGATTTTTAGTTCTAGATGCAGTTTTATATTTTGAAATAAGGTCTTTCGATTGGTGTTATCAGTTTTCAGATATATCTCGTTTAATTTCCGAGATATTGACTACAATTTTTTCTATAATTAAGTAATAATTTAGTAAGTGATGCAGCCATATTAAACTAATCAATATCTTAAAAATGACTTTCTCCATTTTTGGATATCTCCTTTAGTTTCCGAGATATTGAGTAAAAAGTTTCGTTAATTTAGTAGAAATTTTAATCACATTTTGTCGTATTTCATACAAAGTGGCTGCCAAATCGCGGACAAATGGCGCTTACGACAAAATTTTACTAAAGAAAATACTTCATAAACTCAATACTAATTAATAAACATCAAAATTTAAATAATTTAAAATTTTAGTGAACTACACCTTTTCCAACAGTATTTCAGAAAAACACAAACGTATTTCAGAAAAGGCCAAACGTATTTCAGAAAACCTCAAATGTATTTCAGAAAAGCGCAAATGTATTTCAGAAAAACACAAATGTATTTCAGAAAAACGCAATTGTATTTCAGAAATGGCCAAATGTATTTCAGAAAAACTCAAATGTATTTCAGAAAATTTCAAATGTATTTCAGAAAAACTCAAATGTATTTCAGAAAAGGCCAAATGTATTTCAGAAAACCTCAAATGTATTTCAGAAAATCTCAAATGTATTTCAGAAAAACCCAAATGTATTTCAGAAAAAGGCAAATGTATTTCAGAAAAGGCCAAATGTATTTCAGAAAAACACAAATGTAATACATTTGCGTTTTTCTGAAATACATTTGTGCTTTTCTGAATTTCATTTGGTCTTTTCTGAAATACATTTGAAATTTTCTGAAATACATTTGAAATTTTCTGAAATACGTTTGAGTTTTTCTGAAATACATTTGACCTTTTCTGAAATACATTTGCGTTTTTCTGAAATACATTTGAGGTTTTCTGAAATACAATTGCGTTTTTCTGAAATACATTTGTGTTTTTCTGAAATACATTTGCGCTTTTCTGAAATACATTTGAGGTTTTCTGAAATACATTTGCGTTTTTCTGAAATACATTTGAGCTTTTCTGAAATACATTTGGGTTTTTCTGACATACATTTGAGATTTTCTGAAATACATTTGAGGTTTTCTGAAATACATTTGGCCTTTTCTGAAATACATTTGTGTTTTTCCGAAATACTGTTGGAAAAGGTGTAGTAACATTTTCAGAGACTTTGGAGAAAATCTATCTTCGCGTTTTTGAGAAATTATATTCCAAACTTCAATCGCGATTTCCCACAACCAACCGAAATTAACATGCCACAATCTTTTACCCAAGCGACGATATTTGCAAATGTATACATATTCCTATCCACATTAATGCTCACTAATCAATTAAGGTTGAGTACTCGTACATCATTGAGCCGTATGAATAAAAAATGAGCAATTGCTTATTCTTAAAATTTCAGATCTTCTAAATTTATTTGAATAAACCGAGTAAAAGGAATGATTTTCCAATAAAAAGCAATTGCAGTTTTTATTCATACAGCCTTATACAGTCGATTGCATGCAATAGATATCGATTTTTTCGTTAAATAAAAATAAACTTGTGTACCATCAAACTTTACTTTAGTTCCATACTTCATAAAAATGTGAAAGAGGAAGGTAAATTTCCTTTACTCTGAGATACATTTGACCGATATCGTTAACTAAAAACAAGGTGTTTTAGGTTGACGTTCTTCCAGCAGCGACATGCACGCACTGTACTTGCATATATCTGCAAAATTATATGCTTATTGTACGTATCTGTATGTACATATATCGTGTACTATATAATTATGTGCAAGTCAAGTAAATTATCTAGATCTTCATATCAAACGCTGCCCTTATTAATAAACTGTGTATGTATACTAAAACCTAAGAAAATTCGTCAAGGTTATTGCATCAGCTTTCGCCCGACATACATATGCACATATTCTTTAAAGTCCAACCCCAATTGGGTTGAGCAACTATTTCAGACAAAAAAAGAGCTTACCTCCTTGTGTAGGGTTTGCGTTCGATTCTTCGTGATTTTGATGTAGCTGATGAAGCTGCTTCTCCGGACGCAACAAATTTTGATATTCAGGTATTTGCTTGTAAAACTCCTCCAACGGCGGTATCTGTCCCTTGGATGCAGATGTGGACCCGTTGACGTTCAATTTGCGAATGGCAGCACTTTTCATTCTCGGTCGTTCCGTTGACGGCTGTTTCGTTACAACTGTTTCAATCAGTGTTTGTAATTGTAAAATACAGGCTAGCTATAGTAATATTAAAACAAAAATATTTTAATTATTTCAAGAATTTTGTTACATATATATGTATGTTAAATATTCATTACACTAAAAAGTGTGCTAATATAATTCAATTGATAGGTATAAACCAAGTGAATTTTATTTAATGCAAGTGTTTTTATTTGCTGATGTCCGACAGAGGACGCGAAGCGTTAACTTCTAAACCAGTTTTAATTTTAAATAATCTCATTAATTTTTGTCACAAGTAATTTTCTAAAAAATGTAGCAATTTTCAGCAAACGTATTTGATAATACATACATATCGTCGTTTAAAGTATAAATACGCGTATCGTCATTCTGCAAAACCGCGTAACTAACATTTTATGCCAAAAAACTGGATTTGCTTACACAAGCTCTTGGCTCAATCTTTATCCTTTCGTCCTGAAATGCGATTGCTTTATAAAAAAAGGAACGAATTTGAAATATGAGTACTCTACTCTAGAAAATAATTTATGCAACCTCACATACGCGGTTTTGGATTTCTTTGATACATGGTTTTGTACTTTAAACAACGATATGTATTTGAAAAAATATTTCTTGCACACAAAATATGTATGTATATTCACATTTTCAAAGGTCTTACCGCAGAAAATGCAGGTGCAATAGCTATTGCAGTTGTTGTTGTTGTTATTATTGGAGTTTCAGTAGTGAATCCGTTTTCAACCGCTTGCCTTGTCTGCTGGTCACCGTTTGACCATTTGATGCACACGAATGTCCAGTCAATGATCCAAACGATGCAAAAAAATTGCAATTGACGAGGAAAAACTTGTTTTTTTCAAATTCCATCGTGGTGACCGCCTCGACCAAGGCACATGGATGAAGTGTTTGTATAAATGTGCACATATGCATGTGCTCATATGTATGTATTGAATACATTTGTATTATGTTTGTATGTACATATGTACCTTGCTAATTGCTTTTATGTACATATGCAGACAAATTATGTAGGTAGACATACATATTTATGCATATCCAAGAAAACCAAATTAGAAGCGTTTGTACTAAAGAACGTTATATACATACATATATGGCGTATATTCAAAAGAGGCACGAGGCATTAGATTCGAAAATATAACTGCTAGTTGTTGTACAGTTTCAACGCAATTAATATTAAAACAGGTAGGCTTAACATTAGTTTTATATCTAGAGAACATAATCATGAAGAAATACTATTTGCATTAATTGAAGATACATAAATCCTACGAATTGATTTATGCCTAAAAATCTAGCTAATTGTTTTTTTTTTAGCTGTGGTCCTTTTGTAGATGGTGTGCAATGTGCAATGGTTTGAAGCTGGTAAACAATTATTAATGAAATTATTATTTTTTCTTAAAATTCACAAAAGAGAATTAAAAACGCATACGTAAGAAACATTTCGAATATAAGCAGGATAAAAATGTAAAAAGTATGGACTGCAAAGACAATAAAAATTTATTTTGAAAATATATCATCTTGCACTCTACAAAACGGAGGAGAAGCTCGGCCAAATACTAGCATATGTGCAAATTTAAATAATTTAAGAATTTTGTGAACTTGTAACATTTTCTGGGATTTTGGAGAAAATATATCTTCGCGTTTTTGAGAAATTGCATTCCTAACTTCAATCGCGATTTACAACAACCTGCCGCGACGAGGTTTTTAAAACAGTTCAAATGTAGAGAACAGTGTTCGAAGTACGGAAAGTCGATTCTGGAGTAAATCGTATCAAAAATAGGACGAAAACCAAATTTTCCATACTAGATTTGAATCCTTTATTTTCCCTTTCGACATTAATTGTTTGACTTAAATATTTTCTATTCATGCAAAAATTAAAACGCGAGGCAATGTAAGGATAATATGTTACATATTTAGGCAGTTTTTAGTATTTTCAATAAAATATAATATATGCAACAGGCCCTTTTTAAAGAACAATTGGGCCTAAACCTTTTCTACTTTATATAAATTTCTTTCTACATATGTTTTTAAAACTTAAATAAAGTTCTGCATACATCAAGTACTATATCCATATATCAAAAAATAACCAAGTAGCTTTCTTGACTCATTTTTATGATCCAGTTTCTTTCTATCAGTGAGACTTTGCTTAACTTTCTCTTTAACTGAAACCCGGGGGTGAACACTCAAAAAACGGGCCCAAAGAGGGGCAGAACATGAGTGAAAAAATGGAGTAGAATTGAAGTCAAGCTGAGTAGAGGAGTAGATGTTAATTTTTCTAAAAAACGGAGTAAATCGACTTTGATCGGAGGGAACTCCGAACACTGGTAGCAAACCTATTTTTCAATTTTAACGCTAATGACCCACAAAGGCGCGAAAACACAGGGTTGTATCCTACTTTCGACGTGGTTTTGAGTTGGTTTTTTTTTAACCATCTCAGTGAAATGGTTAAGTGCTGTCATTTTTATATAGCGAAACTACGCGAAATCAAGATAACCAACTCAACAGCCATAACTACATGGTTAGCTCCGGTGGGGACATGGTATTAGCTTGTCATTTTTATATAGCGAAACCACGCTAAATCAAGGTAACCAACTCAACAGCCATAACTACGTGGTTAGCTCCGGTGGGGAAATGGTATTAGCTTTTAACCATCTCAGTGAAATGGTTAAGTGCTGTCATTTTTGTACGGCGAAACTACGCTAAATCAAGAATCTTATCGGGATAACCAACTCAACAGCCATAACTGCGTGGTTGGCTCCGGTGGGGACATGGTATAAGTTACTCCATCAAAGAAGCTGGTGCAGAAAATCGTGCTCTAAGTTGCTCTGGTTACACTTAGCGCAGGCTCATAAAACAAAAAGTTGTGAAATATGTTAACCTGGCGTAACCTAGAGCAGCTCATTAAACACAACTATTATTGCAATACATTCCCACGACAGCCGGTTTTACGTACCGGAATGACTAGGGGTTTACCCGACAAAGGGCACAACTCCACCTCCGTCAGATGCAATACGTGCAATGGGTGGAGCCATCTCCGAGTTTGCTCAGGCCTCAATACTCACAGGCAATGGACCACTGCGTACGTGACCCCTTCTGCGCCAATTGAGCTGCCTCCCCGACACAACAGAGTCCGCCTGAGCAACTCAACACAAACACAACCGCACCACAACCCATTACAATAGACAATATCACAGACACAACAGACTACACTACAGATACAACTGCACCACAACCCACACGCCACCGCCAACAACTCCTAGTTCCTCCGACAATCTTTACGATGTGTCAGTCCAGGATATTCCGTAATGTGACATCAGTGAAGTGCAATACCTGCCTTGGCTGGTGTCACTTTAGGGCATGCTCAAGACTGCGCACCACGAGAAATTGGACGAGGGACTATGAGGGCCCATGCTGTGCTGACCGGTCGCAACCCCAACTGCGATGCCGCCCACTAGCACCACAGAGCAAAAGTCTCAGCAGCAGCAAGCACAGCATGTGCGGTACGGCAACACACATCACTAACAACCCACGAAGATTTTACAATTCGGTCACGGTCTTCATGGGTCGGCGCGGAATATTAATAGCTGCGGTCTAAGAGACGAAGCTGCACGGATACCGTCAAGATCGCGAGCGAGATAATGGTTAGGCCTAGCGTTCATCACGCGCCACACCATGCAGTAACGTCTTAATGAAATAGGTTGAATGAATATAGTTGGTAACTTCAATGCGCACCCAGATCTTTGGCATTCAAGCCTGTCAAACGATCGTAGGGGAACACAATTGGCTGATCAGATAGACCATTCGACGTTCTGCACAATGAACGACGACGCACGCACCAGGATTATCGGCCGCTACTGCAGCTCGCCAGACCTAACAATAGTCAGCGCTGGTCTGATAAACAGCGTCTCATGGCGACCTATGCTGACTTTAGCATCAAACCATCTGCCCATAATCATATCGATTGATAAATCAGCAAACTTTGCTTCCGCACATCACCGGACCAATGTCAACTTTTCTAAAGCTGATTGGAAAGGCTTCGCGGATGTTACTGAAAGCGCCTTCGCTGCACTACCCATACCAACCGACGTTTACGTAGGTGAACGTAAGAGTTGTCACTGCTACTGCAGCCCACTTCATCACAGCGGGATACATCTCGGACCCTCGTCCTAATTTTCCTGCAGAAGCGGCTGTCCAAGCCGATGAGCGCGACAACCTTCGTCAGGCCGATCCCGGAAATCCCCGTAATAGAGATCTCAACTCGGAGATTCAGCAACTTTTGAACGTACATAAGCGGAAGAAATGGGAAGAGCATCTGAAGACCTGCAACTTCGCCTCTGGTGTGAGTAAGCTTTGATCAACAGTAAGGTCACTGTCCAACCCGACGAAGCGTGACGACAGAGTTGAAATATACTTTGGTGAACACGCTTCGTTGGACTCGGAGTGATTAGTGAGCTATTTTGGTCGGCAGTGCATCTTGCATCTTCCGGTGGATAAAGCGAAACGTCGAGTGACCAGTAGGCTGCACAAACTGTCAAAACCAAGTGCGTCTCTTGTTTTCACCAGCGGTGAGGTAAGGATAGCCATCGGGAAGGCGAAAGCCTCCAAAGCCATTGGACCCGACGGAATATGCATGCTGATGCTGAAAAATTTGGGTCCTACGGGAGTAGCGGAGCTTTAAGCTGCCTTTACATGAGGTTATTTTTTGACAGGCGACAATAGCCTGCAAAAGTTCACTTGCTGTCTACTTTGAGGCAAGCGATTTTTGAATCACTATTTACACGGGCGATTTTTCTGGAGCAATGTTGAATCGCCCAGAAAATCGCCTCATGTAAATCCAGCTTTACGGACGTCCTCAACTCTCGTCATTCCAGACATCTGGAAGGATGGGGAAAGTGGTCCCACTGCTCAAACCGAGGAAACCAGCTAACAAAGGAGAGTCTTATCGTCCGATAATCCTCTTTCCCCTGTAACGAAGGCACTAGAGGCCTTGCTACTCCCGTATTTTACAAACCCCTGACCACAGCGATGCATCAGCATGGGTTCCGTAAAGTGCACAGCCCAACAACAGCACTTAACGATTATCGATTGTCTCTTATGCTGACGATTGCTCTATCATGGCGTCCGCGAATGGAGTTGATGCCTTGTGCTCGAAAGTAAACGGTTATCTCGCAGAGATTTTCCGCTTCTTCACTGCACGGAGCCCAACCCTCTCCCCTACAGAATCCTCAGCCTCACTTTTTAAAAGCTGGACGAAGGAGGTCAGATTCCAACTGGGAATTCATGTCGATGATACACCAATTCCGACGGTGAACCCTAAGATACTCGGAGTAACATTCGATAGTCTGCTCTCCTTCTCGGCGCATACAACCGCAATTGTCAACAAAGTACAAAGCCGCATCAAGATCCTCAAGTCGCTAGCCGGCAGGACCTAGGGCAAAGACAAAGAAACATTGCCGGCAACGCACAAGGCAATTGGCCGGCCGATTCTTTACTACGCTGCGCCCGTGTGGTCACAGGGGACTAGTAGGGCGCAGTGGATGAATCTGCAGACTTGCCAGAACACGGCACTTAGGACAGCGGCAGGATGGCTCTTTATGTCGCCGAAAACCACCTGCACGAGGCCTACATGCTCCCTGTTAAGGGGGCATAACATAATGCTCTACAGGCAGTTCCAGGTTGGGGGCCACAGATGTGGCCATCCAAACAGGCAACCCCTTGCAGAAGAGCCTTCGCCCAGGCACGTCAGGAGGCATCTCTATGAACTGACGGACGAGGTCCAGAGGCTCATCAAAGAACCTCTGTACCGACTGCTTATTGACAGGCCTTGAATGGCATTCACAGAGAGGCAGTTTCGAGTTTGTAGACTCCCGGCCTGTGAAAGCCGTTCTGGGCACACAACCATCAGACGTGGACGAGACAGAACTTCGTTTGCTCGCGAGACTCGGACCATAATAGCCCAACTGCGCTCTGGTTACTGCAGCAGGTTGAACTCATACCGGTGCACATTAAACGAAGATATTCTCATCGAATGCCCGCCATGCGGAGAGTCGCCCAAGACTCACAGCATCTCTTCGTATGCCCTCTAAACCCCACCACGCTAACGCCACTGTCCCTATGGACAGACCCCGTCGAGGCTGCACGCTTCCTAGGGCTGCCGTTAATGGAGCTTGACAACAACGATTGAGGGACTAACTGATCTGGGCGTGGTCGTTGTAGCCGCTACAACAACAGAAACAACAATTATTGCTATTGCTCTAAAGAACCTACATTCTGAAAACGAAAGTTATATCTGCGAATTATAGGTTGCTAGAACAGGCTCCAAAATAAGCCAATATTTACCGATGTTTCTACGACAGATACCGAATTGGTTACTTATTAAAATGTATCTGTTTGGTTTTTTTTCTTGAAACGCCAGACGTCTCTTTGAAATCGCTTCACTAGTTCTTGTGCAATAAGTGTTTTTGTGAACCTCTATATTATAACTACACCATTTGATGAGCATAGCCTCTATATCGAAACGTAGGTTGGTGTTATGCAGACAAACTTTTGTTTGCCAAATTAAATGGCGGCTGCTTAGTTTGCTCGGAGGTGGTTATGCCGAGTTTGGCATAGCGTTGCACGTTCATTATGGTTTTCATGGCTATTGCCAACACGAAATCAGAATTTCAGATGTACATAACGCGCACAATTAATATATTTTTTATATCGTATAGGCAAATAGGCCTCCGACCACTGGACTGCTCAGTCCGCCTAAAACCGGTTTTGTGTGGATAAGAGGGGGAAGAGTTTACCTCGCTCATTTCAGTCCGCGAAAATCGCGGATTGACGGTGGACTGACACGCACACATAGACAACGTGTTTTCTATTTCGTTTTGTTTTCATGTGCCATATGCACTAACAAAATCCTGCGTAGGTTATGTAAACAAAACTGAAACCTGTTTTCGGCCGACTGCCCAGTCCAGTGTGCGTTCGAGTGGTGGACTGCTCAGTCCGACTGAGCAGGCTAGTGTGCTCAGGCCCATTAACTGTGCCCTAATCTTATAAGCTCCTACAGCATAAATTCAGTTCTCTGGCTTTCGGTATCACGGCAACTTTTGTGTATAGCAACAATTGTCTAAAATTTTTGTATATGACAACACCGAATTTCCTGCAGTTTGACCAAACAAAATTAGTTTGCTGTGA
>NW_016158115.1:54020-56884 GCF_001687245.7 Rhagoletis zephyria | reverse complement strand
CAGAGCCTTTAAAGCTGAAATTAGTCAAGAACGTAAACCTACCGGTACGTAAACCCGAGTCAGCTGACACGATCTGTCTTACCAAAGCGCCATGTAAATGAAAACTCAACACCGCAGAATTTTTCTGTAGTTGTAGCCCGTAGCGCAGAAATCTGCGGAATTTAGATTTTTCCGTGTCAGCTGATTTCTCCTTCTTTAGATGGTTGCCAGTTCGTCAGTTTTACAGATGGTAAAAAAGATATAAGTTCCTACTCAAAATATGTTTAAAATATTTGAAATTTACTATTGAATAAGGTTTTTGTTGAAAACTAAGTAGTTTATATTTAGCTAAAATCTATTATAGCACGAAAAATTTTAGTTGAAAGGGTAAGTTTATGAAAAGGCATTGATGAGTGGCAACAGTGTAGTAAGCAACACTGAGGGCTCCAGTAATCGACAAAATTCTGCGTATACAGACTGCGTTTAAGTATACGTTCTGCGTTCTCGACTAATTTCAGCCTTTAACACCGACCGTAGACATATTCTACGTAAAAAAAGATCGACAGTATCGAAGGTTGCGAAAAACTATCGATGGTTCATTATAGTTACAGACTATCGATACTATCGATAGTCCCAGGGATTGTTTTCCAGCTCTAATTTCTCGTTCACTTCGTTCCCAGCTCTGGTTCAGCGCTGTTCAATAGCCAAGGATTTGAATACCTCGACCAGAAATTTTAATAAAAATGGTAATTTATTTGTGGTCTAGTATGAAATTGTAAGATAATTTTGCAACATTCTTAAAGTTCTTTAAACATTGAGATATATATTTACACGTGTAAGTTTACACGCATAACCTCAAATTTTTATTTTGCAGGCTGCTGCACCCAAGGATATCGAAAAGCCACAAGGCGCTGATTCTGCATCAGTTCACCGCATTCGCATCACGTTGACTTCCAGGAACGTGCGTTCTTTAGAAAATGTGTGTCGCGATCTGATAAATAGCGCGAAGAATCAGAATCTTCGAGTCAAGGTAGGTGTCTCTTGTCAGTTTGCAATATATATGTATATTTTTCAGCACGTACCTGGAGGCTTTGTCTTCAATTGAGAGCTTAGCCTAGTCTTTAAACTAGTGCCAGATTATATTCGGCTTGGATTGGACATTATTTTTCAATGTTATATGAGTGCATTAAAAAATTATTTATGTTCAAGCTACACGTGTAACTAATGCTAACATGGGATCATTATTCTTAACTATTAATTTGTATTGCAGGGCCCAGTACGCATGCCAACCAAAATTCTACGCATTACGACTCGCAAAACTCCTTGTGGTGAAGGTTCCAAGACTTGGGATCGCTTCCAGGTAAAAATTAAATTGCATTAACAATTAATATACCCATAAAACTTTTGATAAGTCTGCTTAATTGGCAGTCTCTGAGCAGAAACAATACTGGGTCGTTATGTAGGCGAGACCATAAAAATTGTTCTTTTTACGTTACACATGCATTTATGTACATATACATACGTGACGTGATATGTATATATATATATATATATGGCAAACTTGATATGGGGTTTTGTCATCCTTACACTCAGCTCAGTATCTATTTGTTTGCCTATATTAAACGCACTCGCATAGTCCACTATGAATAATTCCACTTTGAAGTGGCTCTCCGAGTTTTACAAATTTTCGCCTACATATGGACAGTTTCATACTTGTGTATATCCAAAACTACAAATTCTGTTTTTTTTTCAGATGAGAATCCACAAGCGTATCATCGATTTGCATTCACCTTCGGAGATTGTAAAGAAGATCACCTCAATTAACATTGAGGCTGGCGTAGAGGTAGAGGTTACCATTGCCAACTAAGAACGTGTATAATTTTTGTACAATAAAATACATATACTTGCACAGAGAACTAGAAATACCGACTTTTAATTGAATATAAATAAAATAATTTTTGGAAAAATAAGCACGAATATATGCAAATTGGTAATATTTAAATTAAAGAAAATTTCTACGGCGATTGCCATTATATATGTATGAATGGGTTTTCAATAGTAGTCCGGCACTGGTGCGCAAGCAATTTTAATGAAATCTGCATATCGAACCATGCTGTTATTGTTTACATTAGCTTCGCGAAAAATATTGTCGACCTGGAAATTTGTACATATATTAGTGTTCAGATAGATCTAAAATGCGGTTTAACATATATACCTCGCGTACTGACAAACCCTCTCCCCAATTCTGTAATAAGTTTCGCAATTGTCTGGCTGGTATAGTTGCCGTATTTTGGGGATCGGTAGCTTTAAATGCGGCAATAACTTCATCGGGAATTTTCTCTACTTTGGAATGTTGATGCATAATTTCAAGGAAATCTGCAAAACTCATTTTGCCACCTTTCTTCTTCAAATAAGCAATTAACTCTTGTATTGTGGGCGATAATCCAAGAGACCGCATAATTACAGTCAACTCATCCAACGTATTGATCTGTCCAGACCGTGCGAACAGGTAGAAGCATTCGCGAAATTCTATTAAAAAATAACAAAGGTCAAGCATACATATCTAAAATGAGCACGGAGAAAGCGTTTTAACCTCCTTTTAGGGAAGTCTGTAATTTGTGAATCCTAATAAAACAAACAGTATTTATGCATACATACCATCAATGTCCTGCTCCTTGAAATAACGTGCCTGTGAAATAGTAAAATTATCAGATAAATGCTTTTATAATTCACCGTTTATTTATATTGTTAAACTTTCACATTTGCGTACCATATCGAGATGCCTCTATGTAGATGTTGGAAATCGCTTTATTTTGTTATTTAAAATATGAAAAATATATACACCTGTACGTATGTATATAATATATGCAAAAAGGTATATTTGA
>NW_016158115.1:40219-51797 GCF_001687245.7 Rhagoletis zephyria | reverse complement strand
AAAATTTTTGTTAAATTTCGTTGTTTTGTATGGGCAGTTACCTCAACAAAAATTCACTAAATCATCACCTGTTCTCACTTTTTTACCACAGTTATATACAAAAAGGTTTTTGGTTGTATAAAATATTAGCTTTTATCCAGAGTTCATTGTTTTTCTATACCTAAGTAGAAATTGGAATACAAATTTTGTATATGTACATAGTTGGTATCGAGGCTTTTTATTTCGATAACACTGTACATAATGTAGTGTACCATATCGATACTTTAGTTTCGACTTGCAATTCCTAATTTGTTGTGCATCCCTAAAATATGTCATTGTGAATTCATTGAACGATCCCATTGACATTTCGAAGTTGTATACGTGTGGATTTCTCTGATCTCGTTTTTTGACGTGGTTGCTCAAATCCTACCCAACTGCAAGTGTCTGGCACTTTGTATTGAATGAACACTGCATTGGTCTGTGAGAAGATAACAGAACAAATTGGTTTAATATACTGGCGTGCTTCCCTGCCTACTTCACGTAGGTTTGCCAAAATGCGTTCACAAACAAGATGCTCGTTCCAACAAAAACAGTTGGCAGCTTTTTCGCTGATGCTGTTTTCGCTCATGTTATTTGGAGTTACGACTGCTCAACGTGTGGCACCAGGGGTTCCTCCGCAACACTACGTAAGTGACATGAATGTATTCCAAGTTTTTTTTTAACGCTTTTTGGAAAAATATTTAGCAACAAGTTCCAGTGCAGCATAATTCTCAACCCCAATACCAACAGCAGCAAGTTCACCATGCGCCCAATGTTCCGCCTCAAACCTATGTGAGTACAATTAAAATTCTTACTTTCCTCATAGATGTGCGTATGTATGTTTGTATGTTAAATGAGTTTAAAACAAAATTTAGCAACCACAACAACAGCAAGTGCAATATCAGCAGGTACCTGTACAACAGCAGCAGCAACCACAGTATCAACAACAAGGACAACAACCAATCCAACAGCAACAGCAACCACAATTTCAACAGCAGCCTCCACAACCATCACTGCAGCAAAACCAACCGCATGCGCCTCATCAGGCACACCATGGGCAGCAGCAAGTTTTAAATGCAGCCAATATGGAACATGAAAGAGCGTAAGTGGCAACCATTACCACTCCTAAATATTACAATTATGTATAAAACAATATGGTTCGTTGTTACCATAATATAGGAAGGCCCTACCTAAATTTTTTTTCTTTGTGGAGTGATTAAAAAACTCAGTTCTTTGTTTTCGAATTTCTTTAAAAGGCTTTTTTACTAAGGACTATAACTAGGTACCCTAATGCTATAGTGATTGCTTTTAAGCTCGGGTAATCTTACGTATTTTCAACAAAGCAGTATTAAAAAAAATGATAGGGCATTCCTATACCAAAGTAACGATATTCATTTTTCTCTACATGATAATTGCGCCATGTTCTATAAAAGTGCTGACAAGTCCCCATGCGTATAAATCGATATATCTTCTTTAATTGTTATCAGCACTTCTGTATAAGAACTGTGATTATGCCTTATCTTTAGAAAATACGTTTTACAAAATGAAACACAAAGTTACATGCCAGTGGTTTACTCTAAGAACGTCATAATCTTGAAAATTTTCGAGTTAAGTACGCAGAAACACGCAGAAATGTACGTTGGTGTGTAAAAATTCCAACGATCTGTCAATTGGCTTCGAAAGAAAAAATATTTCTTCCTTGCTAATGTACTCATCTTCCCTTTTGAATAGCAAATATATTACACATCTACATCTAAAGTGAGCTAACTGAAAATTCAGAGAGGGAAATATATGTACAAAAACACAATGAACAATGAACTGATTTATGCAAAACCATCGACNCTTCGAAAGAAAAAATATTTCTTCCTTGCTAATGTACTCATCTTCCCTTTGAATAGCAAATATATTACACATCTACATCTAAAGTGAGCTAACTCAAAATTCAGAGAGGGAAATATATGTACAAAAACACAATGAACAATCAACTGATTTATGCAAAACCATCGATCTAAGGAGCCTAACCCTCCCCTACAAAATCCTCAGCTACCCTTTCCACCACTCCACTCCATTAGACTCCAGGGGCGCTACTCTGTAATGCGATGCGAAAGAGAAATGCGATGCGATAGGCAAATACGTGGTAAGTAATACGCTGTGGCGATTGCCTATCGCATCGCATTTCTTTTTCGCATCGCATTTCTCTTTCGCATCACATTACAGAGTAGCCCCCCAGACCTGTGAATGNATACGTCGTAAGTAATACGCTGTGGCGATTGCCTATCGCATCGCATTTCTTTTTCGCATCGCATTTCTCTTTTGCATCACTTTACAGAGTAGCCCCCCAGACCTGTGAATCCGGTTCTGGTCACACAACCACCTGACATGGTTGTCTGCTTCGGCAGACTCGGTCCACAATAGCCCAACTTCGCTCTGACTACTGCAGCAGGTTGAACACGTACTTGAGAAGTCTGGATTCAGATGTGCCCAATGAGTGTCAGGCATGCGGAGAGACACTATGACTCGAAACATCTCTTCGCATGCCCACTAAACTCCACTCAACTGATGACTACGTCCCTATGGATGGACCCTATAGAAGTTGCACGCTTCTTGGGTTTCTTGTTAGTTGAGTTTGACGGCAACGATTGGGAGACTGAGAGACTAGCCGAACTGGGCGGGTTGTTGTAGCCGCTACAGCAACAACAACAACTTGGGAAATATAATGGGAAATATCTAAATATAGAAAATTTTTTTCTTACAGCGGTCACCCCTAGGCAGACAATGGCAAACCTCCGAGTGCGATTCTGCCATAAAAATAATATTAATAGCTGCATCATCTTTAAAAATATATAATTTAATTAAATATTTATTTTGAGTGCTAAGCAACTACGATAACAGAACAAAATCAGTTAAAGCAAACAACCTTTTTGTGGCTTAAAATGTTTATTTTTCAAAACGATACGCGTGTTGAAACATTTGTTTTTAAAAACAAGTCATATATAGCAAAAAAAACCGACTTTNAGTTGCACGCTTCTTGGGTTTCTTGTTAGTTGAGTTTGACGGCAACGATTAGGTGACTGAGAGACTAGCTGAACTGGGCGGGGTTGTTGTAGCCGCTACAGCAACAACAACAACTTGGGAAATATCATGGGAAATATCTAAATATAGAAAATTGTTTTCTTACAGCGGTCACCCCTAGGCAGACAATGGCAAACCGCCGAGTGCGATTCTGCCATAAAAATAATATTAATAGCTGCATCATCTTTAAAAATATATCATTTAATTAAATATTTATTTTGATACGATAACAGAACAAAATCAGTTAAAGCAAACAACCTTTTTGTGGCTCAAAATGTTTATTTTTCAAAACGATACGCGTGTTGAAACATTTGTTTTTAAAAACAAGTCATATATAGCAAAAAAAACCGACTTTAAAAAAAAATATGTATACATATATTTCATGATCCAATGATCGGATCTAAACCTGATTAGTATGGTACCTTTGAGACACTACCTTTCCGATGCAAAAAGTATTATCGAAATCGGATGTCGTGGTCCAAAGTTATGCGGTAACATACATAAAAAAAATATTCCGACGAACTGATAACCTCCTCCTTTTTTGGATGTCGATTAATAAACATTTTAAGTGACAAAAATGTTGTTTACATATGCAAATGTTTAAGGCTTCCTCAAGTGGGCCCCGAATTTACCAAGATTGATATTTTTCAATGATATTTAGGCAGCGCCAAGGCGAATTTATATGAACGTGTAAGAAGTCAGCCGCGCTTTTGCCACTTTTGTCAGAAAAATCGTTTTTGCTCCAGAGAAGAGAGAGACTATTGTTAATCTATTAATAATAAAGAAAACACTGAAAATCGGACTTAATCGGTACAAATATGAAAAATCCGGACAGTTATACGTCCCAACTTTTAAAAAATTATTCAGCGGGACGATTTTCTCAAAATGGGTACTGTCCCGCCAAAATCGGTACGAATGGTCATCGTACGTATGCATGATTTGATTTGTATGTTTTTTGCTTCTCCTGTAAAATAAAAAAAAATTACTGGTTAGGGCCTCTGTGTATTAAGGAAGCGATATGTATGCTTATATCACGTATTGTACACGTGCACAATATTATAAAATATTAATATTCGTTCTTTTTATTATCATAGCCATATTCAGGAGCATATGCAGATTCCAATCGATACGAACAAAATGTCGGAAGCTGAGCTCCAATTTCACTACTTTAAAATGCATGATTCTGATAACAACAATAAGTTAGATGGCTGCGAGTTAATAAAATCACTTATCCACTGGCATGGTAAGTTTATGTATTTTTAAATTGCCAATATATTTATTTATTTTTGCTTAATTGGTATGGTATGGTGTCGGTAGAGTCCTTGCAACCACACACGTATGTACATACAGTGGTCCACAAAATAATAGGAGTGCGATATTTTAATAAATTTTCGCAATTTTTCTTTTGTTTATTTAATGTTTATTACCTTTTGATAAAAATCTAGCAGGAATACAACAAACACCAAATAAATTCAAATTCCATCTTTGTACAAAAATTATAAAAATTGTGCGATTTTTCACCAAAATTTCAAACTTGTTAATCAGAATTTAGAAAAATCATGGTATGCAGTTTTGCAGCCCATTCATTTCTAGTCTAATGAAGTGCAAGTTTCAAGTTGCTGAAAAATCCCATCCATTTTTGGCATTTTTTTTTTTTGCCGGCAGCCTCACCATATAAAAGAAAATCATCGAACATATCGCATACCTAAGATCTTAAGTGCGATCAGCTCAAAAAAAAAATTTTGAGCGATTTTTTTTTGTATAAATCTATTCATCCAACTAATGGAAATATTTTTTTCTTTATGATTACATAAATATATCGTCGATGTTTTTACAAAACCANGTTTCAAGTTGCTGAAAAATCCCATCCATTTTTGGCATTTTTTTTTTTGCATACCTAAGATCTTAAGTGCGATCAGCTCAGAAAAAAAAATTTTGAGCGATTTTTTTTTTGTATAAATCTATTCATCCAACTAATGGAAATATTTTTTTCTTTATGATTACATAAATATATCGTCGATGTTTTTACAAAACCGCCCATCGCCCAATTGCAAAACCGCCTATCTTACGGAACTAAAATTTCACAAGAGAGGGAAAAAGCGGTTTATTCTTTGAAGGCATTGCCTTGATAGGCGGTATTTTCTCCAGCTATTATTTTACAAATCTGTTGTTTTAATAACGATTGGACGGTTTTTATGCATAAATCTCGATGCCTGGAGTTCAGAGCGATTTAGGCGGTTTTGCATTTGGTCGATGGGCGGTTTCGCAAAAGCATCGACGATATACATTAACTAAAAAACTACTGTTTTACCCTTTTTTGTACTAATTGCGTTGAATTTGTACGATCTACTAGCTGTTAAATTTACCTCTGTGAATTTTGAGTTAACCCACCTTAGATCTACATACATAGGTGTACGATATGTACTTTGCATGGAAAAATCTAGGAGATTTTTTACTAACTTGAAACTTGCACTTTGTTATATCAGAAATAAATGGGCTACAAAACCGCATACCAAGATTTTTCCTAAAGATTCTGATTAAAAAGTTTGAAATTTTCGTGAAAATTTGCAGAGTTTTTATAAGTTTCGTACAAAGTTTGAAATGTAAGTTTACTAGCCCAGTAAAATTAGTAAATTGGGTAGGACAATTGAAAAAAATTTGTAACAGCGATTTTTTGATGCAGTTTACTTCTATTTGACACGTAGATCATGGATCCACAGTCTTGCCCCTAAATTTCATTTGGCAACATTTCGCCATCTTGGATTTAAGTTTTTTTTGGGTTTTTTCCAATTTGCAAGCTTATTTTGCTTTTTTCGTAAAAAATGGTTTTATACAAATATGTAGGGAATTTAATTTCCCACATTTACGATATAGAAGGTTTTTTAAAAATAGCAATTTTTATTGTAAAAAATTAGGCAAAAACTGAAATAATTTTACATCGTCACGGTTTTCGCCATTTTTGACAATTTCTGTTGAAAATACATAGCATATTGAAATTCCAAGGTTGTAGAGAATTTCATTTTCCAAAACATTTGTGCCAACATTTTTTTTTGTACGACGCTTAGATCACGGCCGGGAACGCGATACACATAGCACATACACATACGTGTCAAATAAGAAGTAAACTGCATCAAAAAATTGCTGTTACAAATTTTTTTTTAAGAAAAAGTCTAATTTTACAGGGCTATTATATGATGTTTATTGTATAACCAACTACACTTATAAAAAGATAATAAGCGGCAAGTAAACAAACGGCACTCCTATTACTTGTGGACAACTGTACGTATACTATGTATGTATGTATGTTTCGAGATTACGTTTTATTTCATCATACTAGCATTGGATTTAGTTAATACCAACGAATGAATATCTACAGTACATTTTGCCTTTTCGGCAATCGTAAGCATAACAGCTTTTGGTGCAGGAATATTCCCAGAGTAGCTAGATGCACTTTTGTATCTAAAATAAAAATTTAAAAAAAAATTTTCTCTTACGTACATATTTTTGGCAGCTAAGGCTCGATAAACATAAGTACATGCACTGGTTTTCACTAATAATTATGAAACATCGTCAAAATCGTGTAATCACCACCCTGGATTGTGAAAGATAGGGATGGTGGGTCCACTACTTAAGTCGCGGACACCAACTAACAAAGACACTCGGGGTCATGCTACTCTCGTATTTCACCGTAAAATGTTTAGTACAATCACAGCACTCAATGCCATGATCACCCAGGTCCATAAATACTCGCTGGTTTAACCGCACCCACACCTGCGAGAGAGCTGATAGCGCTGTACTTATACAAGGCGTTCGTCACCATCTGTCATTACAGGTTATTGGAGGACATTGACGCACTCTCTCCTTCACAGGGACCAAAACAGCCGTCAGAAATGTTTTGAGATCAAACCTCGTAGCGCAGAAGGATTAAAAAATTCGAAAACAAAAATTTTCTCGCCTCTTCAAAGGCTTCCAAATCGCACACAGGTGTAACTGTATACAAGGCAAATTGACGCCCGGTTTTAAATATTTTTGCGCTTGTTTATTCATCGCAGGCATCTTTTCTGTTGTTGCCCGAACGCCACCTACGCAATGTTCGAAGTTAGGTGGCACAATTTGATGCTCTGGTCGGTTGCTACCGCAGAGAACATTTTAACAGATACTTTTTGTAAGATGGAATTTCCGCGAACACACGGACAAGATCTAGGCATTGGTGAAGCCACCATGACACCAATCGTTTCTTAATGTACCCTCTCACTTAGCTAATACTCCCCTCCATCAATAAAATCGCACTTTCAATAATATCATTATTTCTTTCGTAAATTCTTTCAGAAAAGCCTAATCCATCAATATCTTCTAAATATAAATATTAATCGTGGGAAAAACTACCTGGTAGGTATGTTTACGTTCAGCTATGATAAATGCAAGCCGCAAAGATGCATATTTTCTTCCACTCCACGCGTATGTCTCTGAGGAAATGAACCCGAGTTTTCTTATGATGAGGTAATAATCCACAAACATTTGAAGACTCGATCAGAACTCTGTATATTATATTATTTTCTGCTGCTTTCCTTGAGATTGAAAAATTCGGCGCTCATCACGCAAAAGGGTGGTGATTTCCCCTTCCCGGTACATCGTTTGGCCCACAATTGTCTGAATATTTCATAAACCGTGATGCTCCCTTGTCCTATCGCATAAATTTTCTAACAAATTCGCCAATGATGGTATTTTCCCGAAAAGCTAAATGTTATAATTTTTTTAACTTTTGTTGCTACATAAAATATACATACATTTGTACATATGTATGTATTTTATAAAAAAATAATATTTTTACATAAACATACATCATTTATATAATAAACCGTTTGTATAACTATGTGTGTTTTGGCCCTTTATTTACATGTGAATCCATGACTTTGTTACAACGTACTTGCATCATTTTGTTTCTCATCAACCACATTGCTACCGCTCATCGCTAACTCTTCTTGGTATGGTTNACCGCAGAGAACATTTTAACAGATACTTTTTGTAAGATGGAATTTCCGCGAACACACGGACAAGATCTAGGCATTGGTGAAGCCACCATGACACCAATCGTTTCTTAATGTACCCTCTCACTTAGCTAATACTCCCCTCCATCAATGAAATCTCACTTTCAATAATATCGTTATTTCTTTCGTAAATTCTTTCAGAAAAGCCTAATCCATCAATATCTTCTAAATATAAATATTAATCGTGGGAAAAACTACCTGGTAGGTATGTTTACGTTCAGCTATGATAAATGCAAGCCGCAAAGATGCATATTTTCTTCCACTCCACGCGTATGTCTCTGAGGAAATGAACCCGAGTTTTCTTATGATGAGGTAATAATCCACAAACATTTGAAGACTCGATCAGAACTCTGTATATTATATTATTTTCTGCTGCTTTCCTTGAGATTGAAAAATTCGGCGCTCATCACGCAAAAGGGTGGTGATTTCCCCTTCCCGGTACATCGTTTGGCCCACAATTGTCTGAATATTTCATAAACCGTGATGCTCCCTTGTCCTATCGCATAAATTTTCTAACAAATTCGCCAATGATGGTATTTTCCCGAAAAGCTAAATGTTATAATTTTTTTAACTTTTGTTGCTACATAAAATATACATACATTTGTACATATGTATGTATTTTATAAAAAAATAATATTTTTACATAAACATACATCATTTATATAATAAACCGTTTGTATAACTATGTGTGTTTTGGCCCTTTATTTACATGTGAATCCATGACTTTGTTACAACGTACTTGCATCAAATTGCATCATTTTGTTTCTCATCAACCACATTGCTACCGCTCATCGCTAACTCTTCTTGGTATGGTTAAAAAAAATTAAATAACGACATCTCATTAAATCAAACGAATGTTCATCGAATACGCATACGGTGGCTTGAATCAAATGATTTTTACTAACAGAGCAAGGAAGTAAGGAGCAACAACATAATGNCGAGTTTTCTTATGATGAGGTAATAATCCACAAACATTTGAAGACTCGATCAGAACTCTGTATATTATATTATTTTCTGCTGCTTTCCTTGAGATTGAAAAATTCGGCGCTCATCACGCAAAAGGGTGGTGATTTCCCCTTCCCGGTACATCGTTTGGCCCACAATTGTCTGAATATTTCATAAACCGTGATGCTCCCTTGTCCTATCGCATAAATTTTCTAACAAATTCGCCAATGATGGTATTTTCCCGAAAAGCTAAATGTTATAATTTTTTTAACTTTTGTTGCTACATAAAATATACATACATTTGTACATATGTATGTATTTTATAAAAAAATAATATTTTTACATAAACATACATCATTTATATAATAAACCGTTTGTATAACTATGTGTGTTTTGGCCCTTTATTTACATGTGAATCCATGACTTTGTTACAACGTACTTGCATCAAATTGCATCATTTTGTTTCTCATCAACCACATTGCTACCGCTCATCGCTAACTCTTCTTGGTATGGTTAAAAAAAATTAAATAACGACATCTCATTAAATCAAACGAATGTTCATCGAATACGCATACGGTGGCTTGAATCAAATGATTTTTACTAACAGAGCAAGGAAGTAAGGAGCAACAACATAATGAGCAGGCGCCACATGTAGAAGAGAAAATCTTCTCAGATGAAGAGTTAGTGGCATTAATTGATCCCATTCTACAAATGGATGATACTTCACGCGATGGTTACATCGATTATCCTGAATTTATAAAGGCGCAACAAAAGGCTGTGGCGGCATCTCAACAAAAACAACAACAACAGCAACCTCAAAGTGGACAGTAGTGTGTTACTAAAAACTCTTAAACCTTTGCTTATGGGATTTCCGGCATCACTTAAATCAGTGTGATTGGCCGCAAAAATGTGATTTAAATTAATGTCAATTGTTTTTAGTTTGTTAAAACAATGGATACTTTTTGGAAGAGCATCTTCACTAATAGGATGCACACAAATTTTTTTCCAACAGTGTTTCGTTTTGATTTTAATCATTCCAAGTTATATTGATTTGATTTAGCTTTACATACGAACAAATATTATGTTAATTTCGCAGCTTTTTCAACTCGAATATGGCTTCTCTACTAGCCCTTGAAAGCTTCTATACATACATACATATGTCTCATTTAATTTGCTTTATATCTATTTCAGAACTTTGCTCATAAAAACGACATGTAATGTTAATTAATTTAAATTTTCTACAACACTTCGAAGAAAATAAAGATTAAACGAGATCTGAGTAATGACGTAAAATGATAGAAAAAGAGATCTTTAGGGTTATACAAACGAAATATGACTGATTGTGGTACAATTTCGCAAAGAAAATCAATAATAATAAAATCGAAACAAAAGGAGTAATTTCTTATTTAAAATACATATATTCGCAAGCATTAATTTTTAAGATTTCACTGTTTTCGTTTACTTGGTGCAGTAGTTAGAACAACATGAAAAGCTTCAATATTTTTCAACAGATGCAGTTAGCAGGGTATGGTTTTTGGTGTGCTTATTTAGGTAAAAAAATACCCATCATTGATATTGTTTCAATCTTTACTGGTTAAATACAAAATATGTATATTAAATTAATATTTATTCTTTTATATCTTAGTGCAAGATGCACATGGCAAAAAGACGGAGCAACCACTACCACAACAACATGACGGTGCCACGGAAGAGTCAGGCAAAGTGTATTCTGATGAAAACTTGTCTGAGATAATTGATTATGTGTTAAAACGAATGGATTTGAATAATGATGGGTATGTGGACTATGCGGAGTACCGCAAAAGTGAAGAGGCGGACATGGGTGATGATCACGAAAAAATAAATAAAATATGAATAAATTAGTATTTGAGCTTCTGTATACATATGTACATACCTTTTGCTAACCGAAAAAATATAAGCATAAGAAATTGTCCTTCTAATGGCCCAGAACAGTGCCAGGCAAAATACAAACGCATACATAGCCTCGCGAGGCTACTAGCTACCTGGCAGTGCTCTAGAAATTTCAAATATTCAATTGGCACAATAACAAGAATAAATATCGTTGGCTTAGTTCGCAAACGCGCTAAGTCAACTTTTTATGAAAATTGAAATTTTAAAGCAGTTAGATAGCACAACTCAAAATACAAAATACATATGCAGTGGTATGCAAATGTGCTAAGTCAAAAAAAAAAAACAAGAAAAAATGGGCGAAATCGGACTGTAACTACGCCCACTTCACATATAAAGGTATTATCGCAAAATACAAGAACTAAGATATTTCAATAAATATTGGATGCAAATTGTTGAAAATTAGTATGGTGGGAAAAACTACCTGGTAGGTAGGTAGTCCGATTTTGCTCAAACAAATTTAAAAAAATTAAAAATTACAATTCCTTTAATCTGTTCATATAACGTTTTTCTATATAATCAAAGAAAGAAGAAAAAAAATATTTTTTGCCTAAAATATTAAATTTTTT
>NW_016158115.1:23081-40209 GCF_001687245.7 Rhagoletis zephyria | reverse complement strand
ATATATCTCGATTCCTAGACGTGACCCAGCGAAACGCCGGGACACGTATAACTTCTTTTTTACCGATATAACTTTCCCCGGTAGTTTGAACCCTTCCCGATCACTGACCCCTACCATTTGTCTCACAGTGTAATAAATACATGGAAACCAAACGTGAAAAGTGAACCGGTTCGGGGAAAATGAAACTCATGATAAGGCGTAATATAAAATAATTATTTTTGTTAACAGCAATGAAATAAGACTCTATCAGGTTATTAATCATTTTTAAACACTAAAATATATTTTAACAAAAAAAACGAAATCTTTTAACAATAAAAAATAATTAAAAACAGGTTGATAGAAAATGTGCCAAGTTCACATTAAAAGAACAAAGTCATAAAGAGAAAATGTGGTAAGTCCCAAAAGAGCCTATAAGTCTGCAATGTNAAAGAGAAAATGTGGTAAGTCCCAAAAGAGCCTATAAGTCTGCAACAGCTGTTGGTATTGTTCAACGTCACAGCCGTATGAGTTTTGACGGGATGACAAATTCAGACAGCGGCGTATAGACAACTCCTTTTAGTGCTGTCGAAAGCGGCTTTAAAGTCGACAAATAGGTGGTGAGTGTCGACTCTTTTCTCGCGGGTCTTTTCAAAGATTTGGCGTATTGTGAAAACCTGATTTATGGCGGATTTGCCAGGTCTAAAGTCACACAGATAAGGTCCAATCAGTTCGTTGATAGTGGGCTTCAGTCTTTCACACAATACGCACGATAAGACCTTGTAACCTATGCTTAGAAGGCTGATCCCGCGGTAGTTGGCGCGAATGGCGGGGTCGCCTTTCTTGTGGATTGGGCAGAGCACACATAAATTCCAGTCGTCAGGCAAGCGTTCTTCTGACACTATTCTGCATAAGAGTTGATGCATGCACCTTATCAACTCCTCGCCACCGTACTTGAATAGCTTAGCTGGCAGGCTGTCAGTTCCAGCAACTTTGTTGTTTTTCAGCCGTGTTATTGCTATTCGTACCTCATTATAGTCAGGCGAGGAACATCGACTCTGTCATCATCGTATGGGGGCTCGGATTCTTCTTCTCCACAAATTTCCATGCTGCTACCATTCAGAAGGGTGGAAAAGTGTTCCCTCCATAATTTAAGTACGTTCTGAACATCGGTAACTAGGTCGCCATTGTTGTTCTCACAGGAGTACGCCTTGGTCTTGAAACCTTCCGTAAGCCGCCTAACTCTTTGGTAAAATTTTCGGGCATTCTTCCAGTCGGCCAGCATTTCAAGCTCTTCGAACTCACGTGTTTCGGCCTCTCTCTTCTTATTGCAGCAGGTACGTCTCGCTTCCCTCTTCAGATCCGTATAGCGGATGCCGCTTCCTGACACTCCCCATCGTACCAGTGGTTCTTTCGGGCTGGCTGAAATTCGACTACTTCTTCGGCGGCGGTGCTTAATAAGCAGGAAATGTGGTTCCACTGCTCGCATGTGTCGGTTTGTTGAAGAGTGCTCTCTGTGAGCAGGTGTGAGAGTCGAGTAGCGAATGCATTGGCTGTCTGTTATGAATGCAGCTTTTCGACGTTAAACTTTCCTTGCATATTTGTGCGCACATTTTTGCTGCACAGAGACGGGTGCTTATCTTATCACAACAAGATCGATTTTGCTTGTTGTTTTTCTGGAGACAACCACGTAGCTTGATGGATCCTTGTATGCATACTACCATGTATCGGGCCTCGGCAAAGTCGATCAGTCTTAGTCCGTTGTCGGACGCTTTATCGTGGAGGCTGAATTTTCCGACGGTGGTTCCAAAGATCCCTTCTTTGCCCACCCTGGCATTGAAGTCGACAAGCGCTCATAGCAAAGATCCTTGGACGCCTCGTCCTTCTCTTCCGTCGAGGCATGGGCGCAGTTTAGCAGGATGTTGAAGAATCTCGCTTTGATGCGGATTATGGCTAGACGCTCGTCCACCGGGGTGAACGACAATACTCGCCGACGAAGTTTCTCTCCCCCCACAAATCCTTTACGTGGCAACTGTTGTAGACGTCACAAGGCCCCAGAAATTCTTTGCCTTACCCCGTCCAACGCATTTCTTGAATGGTGGTGATGTCAGCTTCTTNCCTTGGACGCCTCGTCCTTCTCTTCCGTCGAGGCATGGGCGCAGTTTAGCAGGATGTTGAAGAATCTCGCTTTGATGCGGATTATGGCTAGACGCTCGTCCACCGGGGTGAACGACAATACTCGCCGACGAAGTTTCTCTCCCCCCACAAATCCTTTACGTGGCAACTGTTGTAGACGTCACAAGGCCCCAGAAATTCTTTGCCTTACCCCGTCCAACGCATTTCTTGAATGGTGGTGATGTCAGCTTCTTTCCTTACGAGGACATCAACCAGCCGGGCAGACGCACCTTCCCCATTAAGGGTCCGGACATTCTAGGTGCATGTCCTCAAATCGTAGTCCTTTAAACGTTTTCTGTGGTCGTCATCGAAAGGGGGTTCTCATCCGAGGCTTTGTGTCTATTTTTCATTGGAGCCCGTTTTTACGTTGCGGGTCCTAAACCCAGCGCACTACCCATTGCTGGGGCGGTGATGGTTTCGAAACCGAATACACGTTTATATAGCGAGCCGCTTGCTTCAACACAGACAGCCGTTTTCAGCCGCACCTACTGGTGAACAGACGCTGCAGACTTCATTGAGCCCTCAATCCGAACAAGTCGGAGTAGCCCGACCGAAGCTCTACCTCTTTCTGCCGTGACTCAAGGGTCCACTCGGATTGGTTACCGCATCTGGCATAATTCATACGAATATTATTATTTGAAGTCTAATTTTGGATTGTTATTTATATGCCATTTAATTTTCGTTGGTTTTCAGATCAACTTTATTTAAATCTTGTTTGTTTAGTACAAACACAGCGTTGCATATCTCAATATTGGCCATTTGGTTGGTTGGCTGGTTGTTTTTTGTTTAAAAATTATTTGTTATTATTTGCTTTCGTGATATATGTACATATATTTCAAAAATATGAATAATACCTAATACCTTTTCCGAATCTCAATTCCATGGAAAATTGGTTAAAATTTTTCAGTAGATTATATTACTAACTATCGATTTTTCTTCCACTTTTTACTTTTGTGACAAACACGGTCAACTGCAACTGCAGCTTGCAATTTATTTTGATTTATAACTCAAAAAATCATATGTCTAACAAAAGCCATGTAAATATAAAAATTAGAAAAATTAAAAAAAGTTGCACAATATTCTAGTTTGAAGTGTCTACAAAATACCGTTGATTTTTGAAGTTTCTTTTGCTGATGGTGTCATGCAGAAGAAGAAAAAAATAACACTGTCAGCAAAAAGAATAACCAAAAATCAACGGGAATTCTTAGCCTATTGAAACTTGCTTCTTATTATTAATATGCTACATACCATGGTGAAATAAATATAAGGTGATGTCACTAACATAACCTCACTTTTTCTGCATGCCAATTGCGGTAATGCATTTTGGAGCAGTAGAAAAAGGGGGGAAAGATTAGGATTATTTTTACTACTTTTAGGGTACTATTTCCAATACATACATATATCAGTGGACCCCGCACCAGTTAAATGAAGCTTGTATCAATAAAATATTTTTTCTGTAAACCAGTGTAATTACAGTTTAATTTTTTCGCTCAAAAGAAATTATTATTACTTAGTTTTTATATTTTCGATCAAATATATTGATTTTAATAATTATTTTTCAGTTTAATTTTTCTACCTTAAAAGTATTATTTGTAAAACTTAAAAGGCCGCTAAAACTTAAAAAACAAGGACTATTTTCCGTCTTTCATTTATTCATATTAAAACAAATTAAATTATACCGTTCTCTTTACTTAATTATTCTTAAATTCTAATAAAATTGACATATTAGCAAGTATGGAATCTTATTTGTATTTTTTCCTTAAGTTCTGAAGTACATGTATATGCGTACTTAGTTTTTAAATATCTAAACTTTAAAAGGAATTTTATTACGGCCTTTATTTTCGTTACCATTTTAAAATTACATTTCTGAATTCTATCAGTTATATTATAAAATAATTATGCGTTTAAATTGTTAGACCAAAGTGCATTATCGTAGCCATCCGAGGCACTGCTCTAATAATATGTTGGATATATGTATATAGTATATATTTCACCAAAAATTTACTTACAAAATCATAATTATTAGAAATTATCGCTCAAATTTTCCAATGAATTTGAAACGAAAGGTCAAAGTAAAAGGAAACAAAGAAACAGTGGTACCTGCGCATACTTTTTTCACAAAATTGTCTGCTCCATTTTTTGTTCCAATTTGCCCAGAAATGAAATTGGAATAAATAGAGTAGGCATTATTGTAACGCTGGTATGCTGAAATTGCCAAAATTACAACAACCACCCCCTAAGTAACAACACCTTATTTTTATTTCACCATGGCTACATACAAAACTGCATATGTCTTGGAATTTTTCTAAAAATTATGAATACAAAGTTTGTTGTTTTGATTTTTTTTTTAATTTCTCTTCAAAGTTTGAAATGTGGATTTATAAAGTGCTAGATATTATATAACTAACTACACTTTTAAAAAACATTAATAAACATTAAGCAAACGAACACAAAAGTTACTAGTTTTTTAGATTTGCCCATACATATACATATGTACATACATATGTACACGTATGTATTACGTGTATACAAATTAATTCACATAAATATTAATTCAATGTAATTTTAAAATGCCTTGGTGAAAGCAACATCGCAAAAAAATCTAGAAAAAAGTTTTTTTCTTAACAGCGGTCGCCCCTCGGCAGGAAATGGCAAACCTCCAAGTGTATTTCCGCCATGAAAAACAGCTTCTCATAAAAATACAATCGCTGTTCGGAGGCGGCGTAAAACTGTAGGCCCCTCCCCTTTGTGTGACGACATCAAGGCGTACGCCACAAACCAGAGGAACAGTTGGGCATTATTATTGAAAGTCCCCTGAAGAGAACCAGAGTTTTCCGATTGAAAAATATTGATTTTCAAGAATTTTATTTTTCCCATTTAAAAATACATGAAAAACTTTGAGCGATTTGAGCAACCTCTAAATATTTTTTGATTTAAAAATAAAAAAGTAGGGGTATACTCTTTTCGATATAGAACAATCCTAGGGGGTGAGAGGATTACGATTTTCACTTTGCTGATTTTTGACCACCCTAATGTACATGCAGTGGTTGAACAAATTATGACCGCGTCACATATTCACAAGTATTAACATACTATTTTTCTTATTTAATTTTGATTATTTTTTTTTTTTTTTATAAAACTATAGTTTATTCTTTTTCAAAAGCCGTGTAATCCAAGTTTGAGACTTTGTGCAATATTTAAAAAAAAATTCATTAAACTTTCGTTAAGATTGGGAGCTTTTTAGTTAGATTTCCTAGCAAGATTTTTAGTATGCAGTTTTGGAGACCATTGAATTTTAATAGAATGAAGTTCAAGTTTCAAATGGCTAAAGGTTACCGTTGAACATCAAATATATTTTGCGCCATGTAGGGCAATATGTTTTGAAAAAAAAAAACGTAATTTGATATAAAATAGTGGGATTCTCGTACTTTTGCAAAGCCCTTGCACGGTGCACGGATTGCACTTTCTCGCAGTGTATGTATGTATCTCGTAGCAGGAAAATTTTACGGTACATTGAATCGACTCTCTGAGAGATTTCTTAACTTTTTATAAACATATGCTAGGGCGCATGTCCGTCAGATGTGCCGGCACCAAAAATTGCAACGCCAAAATATGTACATATAAAAACACCAGAATCGACATAAGCACGGCGGTATAATGCTGTTCGCAGAGAATATATTCAGACAGTCAAAGTTTTCTCTTCAACGCATATAAACAACAATTCGGGAGTGTAGAAAAGCCGGAAAATGCTTGCATAGCACGGACAAACCAATCAACCTAAATTACAAACAAACCGTTCAAGCAGCTAGCCAGGGAAACAAAAATGCCAACAATTAGAGGAAACTCATCTAAAATTAACATAAGACATAATTAAAAAAACAACAACAATAAATAAATATCTATTGCATACATGTTTGTTGCACACATTCCTCGCCAAGTGTAATCATATGCACATATACATATATGTATGTACTTATGTATTTATAATCGCAAAAATCTAAACGGTGAGAATAATTTCATAATTTTATAGATCAATCTATATAGTTTATAATATTGATATATATACATATAATATATATACATACGACATTCATTAACTTTTGAATAAATGAGGCTTTGAAAACTGATGCAGCAAGTAGTATAATCGTTAAGTACAAATGTATGTAAATTCAAAGCTTGATAAATTATCAAATGGCCTTTGTAAGTATGAATTTTCTATGTTTGTTTTATGGATTTTCCATGACATGAAATGTAGCAATAAAAAAAAATACAGGTGTCACGCGATTTGTGCATACCAATGTACATATATACATATGTATTTATGTATTTACAAACAGGCATACATATACATACATACATATGTATGTATATGGACGTATGAAACAATAACATAAGCCGCCGCTATTCAAAGGTACGGCTGTAAATTATAAAATGGTACAATTAGGTCGTTCACGTTTGCCCGGTTATCAGGTTATGTATTGATTTTACTAAAACGTGTATGGGTTTCAAGTGGTTTTCAAGCTATGCACAATAAGTTTGCCTGTAAGGAAATTCAATGAATCCGATTGCCTTTTTTTTTTGGCGAAATGAAAACCTTGACTAGTTTACGAATTTCCCCATTTTTATTTTGGGGCAGCTAGCGTTAACCATTTAATTAATGGCAATTTTTTAGACAATCGTTCTTGGTTGGAAAAAAAAATTATAGACGATAATCCCTAGAGCTTTTCATTTCGTCACGATATTGGCCGCCCTAATATAGCAATTATAGATACGTATGCATATAACTAACTAACAGGAGAAGCTCGGCCAAACACTTAGCAAAATGTTTATCCGCCAAACATTTTTTATTTCGATATAAGAATCAATAAGACTAGATTATTTTTTATTTTATTTTATTTATTTATTATTATTAGTACAGTAAGACGTAGTCTTTTCTTTTTACATATTTACATTATAAATTATTATGTATGTTTAATCTTGCTTTTTACCTGGTCTAACGAACTAAATCAAATAAACATATCGACTGCTGAGTGGAAGATCAACCTATCTCGGCAGCTAGTTCGAAAACGCCCTATCTCAAAAAACTTTTCAAGAACGCGTTATTTCAGAATTTTATTGAAAAACGCCCTATCTCAGAATTTGGTGGAATTCTCAGAATTCGATACAAAAATGCCCTATCTCACTTCAAAATGTTTTGAAAATGTGCTGATATAGGGCGTTTTTGAATCGGAAGCTGAGATAGTGCATTTTTGAAACGAATTCTGAAATAGGTTGTTATTGAAAAGTTTTTTGAGATAGGGCGTTTTCGAACTGGTCGCCGAGATAGAACGATATTCTCTTAGCAGTCGATATGTATTTTTTTAATCAAATTTTTTTCGAACATCGTATAAACCGGATCTTTTCATTCCATACACATCTTGACCTCCTAATAAAATATTTCAGTTTCTCGCCCATAGTAAAACCATAGAAACCAAAAGTGAAAAGTGAACCGGTTCGGGGAAAATGAAACTCATGATAAGGCTGAATAAGAATTCTTCCTAATCCCGAGCTTCGCCTGAAAAAAAATTCACCTGAAAATTTGTCATACGCCCATAGTAAAACCATGGAAACTAAAATTGAGCCGTTTCGGGGAAATTGCAACTCATGATAAGGCTGATTGTTTTTATATCGTCGCCCGTCTGCCAGAAACATGAATGTGTAAAAATGAAAATTTTGGAAAATTAAGTTTGAATTTTTTTTACGAGACTTAAGCAAAAGTTCCAAAGCAGGTTTTTCAGGCGTTGCGGCTTGAGACGCTCAAGCCTGGAAGATGATTTGTGTAATTGTATAGAAGCTGCTCCACAACCGAAGTCTGCAAAGCGATATGAGTAAATCTCACGAGTTGTTACATTTCTCGCCAAAAACATGTTTTTGATCCAAAAAGAAGAAGATTCCATCGCGAAATTGTATTTATCCGCCGTCTTCATCTGCTTCAAAATCTCGCTTGCGTTATACTTTTTTTCTCGTAAGCGAGATAGAGTTTTGTTGACAGAGAATTTGACAGCATACTTTTTCAAGAAGGCTCAAACCTTATAAAATCTTAAAAGCCTGAAAATATTAGAAAATCTCCATAAAATAAAATGTCCATCTTTAAACTTGTATTTGCCACCAAAAAAAAAAAAAATTAAAAATAACAACTCGTGCTTATTTACCCGTAGTTGTGTATGTAACGTATACGCCCCGTAGCACCATACACATTGAGCTAACATGTTTACTCGCAATCCTTAACTTAAAAGTCGTATTATTTTAAAGTAATTAATTATTGGCGTGGAAGATTTCTCCACGCACTTTATGTATGTACTTACATATAAATATATTACTTTTTTCATGTGCATAAAAATTTAAGACTGAATTCCGAGTGTGCCAATAAAGATTTTAAAATATAAAAGATTTAAAATTTTTGCTTAAATCATAGTCATCTTTTACTCAATGTAATTTTTTTCATTTGGTGGCAGACCAGTTTTATGACACTATATAGATTCCTTCGTTTTGGCAAGAAGAACATTAAGGGCCAGTTTCTCAATGTCTGGTTAACACTAATCTCCGGTTAAAAATCGTTATCGACGTTCCTGACACCAATCTGATAACACTGTGTCGGTAACATCGGCAAAAAATTTTAACTAGTGATTAGTGTTAACCAGAGCTGGTGAATATGGCCCTTACTCCGTATAACTTGAACATTATGAAGTATCTCAAATTATTAAAATTAAAAAAAAAAAATCGTAATACATATTTCAAAAATTACAAAATATTTGCGACAGATATTCTGCATGCTGTATTTGATGCCAACTTCCATTGCCTCTAATATGAACATTCCATTTGAAAACTTTCCAAAGTTATTGAAAAAAATTAGTAATTTCGGTACTTTTTCGCTTAAAAGCACGTTTTAAGGCTAAACTGGTTCAATTGCTTGATATACAGTGAACCCGCGATAATATTAACATCCTATCATATGAACATCCCAAAATATGAACACTTTTTCGCTACCATTGACTACTCTAAAATATGAACTTTAGGCAAAAGCTCCAAAATATGAACATTATTGTTTTGAAAAATTTCCAACGAATTTCAAGCGCTGGGTAATTTGGGGAATCCCCTAGTTATTTGAATTGAAAATGTCCATGCGTGTCGCTCGGAAATGCTTACAGTCAAAAACTTCATTGTTCGATTTTCTTATTGTTAAATATGCCTCAAACAAGTGGTCCAAAATTTTAAAGTTTTTTAATTGCAAGAAATCAACATTATTTGTTAAAAAAACTTGATTTAGAAAAAAAGAATGTTAATATTGCAAAGTAAGTTTTGTATTTCGTTTATCAAGTCTCGGCTAATAGAAAGCTTATATTTTGTATGAGTTTGTTTGGAAATTTTGAAAATCGGTTATTGTGGTAGACGAGAGGTCGGTTAAGGTATTACAATACCACAT
Organism: Rhagoletis zephyria; assembly: GCF_001687245.7. NCBI lineage: Eukaryota > Metazoa > Arthropoda > Insecta > Diptera > Tephritidae > Rhagoletis > Rhagoletis zephyria. The sequence goes on along the minus strand of NW_016158115.1, from coordinate 30,596 downwards.
TACGTAAATTTTTAATTACTTGAACACCAGGTTTATTCTAGATGCCAAAAATAGGAGAAATCCAACATGATATAGGCGATAACAGCTGCGTTATCGTAATGTGGTACATACAGTATACCACATTATCCTAACCAGAAGTAGGTATTTTTTGGTTTCTTTCAATTTTTTTCAATAACTTTGTTATTTTTGAATACATGTATTTCATTGAAAAATATTTTATAACTGAAGTTTCACTGTTCTCGAATAATAAATAATAGTTACAATAAAGCTCATACATTTGCTACATATTCTCAAAAAACAAATACTTATACCATAATAACCGCAGTTCCCCTGCATATACGGTTTGTTTAATTACGTAACAAACAAAACGAATACAATTTTCTTTTAAAGTTTTAAATAAACCACATTTTTTTTTAATTGGTGAAACTTATTCTTTTAATTCTTGAGCCTTTCGTATATATGAACATTCTCGCAAAAATTAACAGGCTTGGTTTTAATAAGTTCATATTATCACGAGCTCACTGTATTTTTTATTGTACTTGTTTCTGGAACTCCTTTGATTGAAATAAATACAACGCATAATGCTTTAGCGTTTTTTTCTGGCGAGAGAAAGGAGTGACACTAAAAAAACCACTCATGGGATTTGCTCATACACATGCAGAGTCCAAAATCCGAAATTTTTCATTCTTTAATATACATATGTTCATATTTGTCCATGCTTAAATTGTTCTTAAGAAACTGCATACATAAGTACTTAAGCTTTAAAAATCTTTATTGCTCTTTATTTACTCTATGTTTTGTACACATACATACTATTTATGTATTGCTTATATTTGTATACAGATAAACTCAGGTTCAAGCGTGCATATCAACCGAGATACATACATACTACTTTCGCTAATTGTGATTGAAAAATTATTTCGTTGTGAGGTAAGGAAAAGCCGACAAAATGCCGTACCAAACGAAAATGGAGCGCAAATTGTTATACGCTTTTCGGGGCTGGATAGCATTTGTTGCTTTTATGGATTTAGGAACAGCTTTTCGTAGTTATATAGAGCGAAGGAGTTTTCTCGGAGACCATACAGATACTCAGTTTATTGAAGGTAAGAATTAAATAACTAATTAGGAGATTCTTAAGTGTTGTTATAAGTGCTCGATGCACAAAAAAAGTTAAAGCAGCTTTTCTACCTAGAATTTTTTCATACTTTGCGGCAGCAGGTGACGAATTTTTAATAGCTATATAAAGTCTGATTCCAACTTTGTGATTGCCACACGGAAATATTGTAAAAAAAGGTTACTACATGTGGAAAAGTTGAAAAGATTCTGAAAAAGGGCATACACAATTTGCACGTTTTCCAAATTTTTTAATCAGGACTCGAATTACGGTGTTCGATATCAAACAAGTCTTACACCGTTTTAAATAAGCAATCAAGAAATTCCAAAGTTCGTAGGTAGATCTAAAATGGACGAAGAAACGGAATATACGATTTTTTGAATTTTAATTTTTTTTTATAAAAATATAGTTAATCGAATAACGTAAATCATATATGTATGTATCAATGGTGCAATAAAAAAAAAATCATTAAAATTCCAAACTTTTTAATTCGAATTTTTGGCAAAAATTTCGGTTTGCAAATTTCTAGTCCATTCGATTTCAATATAAAGTGCAAGTAGTAAGTCGCTAAAGGTCGTGTTGATTTTTGATAATTTACTTTGCTGACGGTGGTGTGCATTTTCTGTTTTCATTAAGCGTGGTTATAATGGCTTTAGATCCCACCCAGAGGATACGTATGTAGATATAAAAATTTGGACGTCGTTAGCTGCGATTGGAACGGTACGCAAAAGAAACTCTTCTGGCTACTCCCAGGTTAATGTCAGTCAAAAGCTTTCCCCAGTTACGTGGACTTCTGCGTATGGAACCATACCATCGAGCCTATTGTGAGAAAGACTGAAGCCCACCGTAAACGAACTGATTGGGCCTTATCGGTGGGACTTTAAATCTCTCAAATCTTGGAAAAGACTCTTGAGAATAGGATCAACACACACCATCTCTTTGTCGATTTCAAAGCCGCTTCCGACAGCACGAAAAGAAGTTGTCTGAATTTAGTATCCACGCGAAACTAATACAGAGGAAAAGGAAGGCCTCCTCTGCGTTGGAAAGACCTAGTGGAGAAGGAATTGGCTCCACTTAGCATTTCCAATAAGTGTCAGTTGGCATAGAAGAGAAACAACTTGCGTGCTGTTTTGGAATCGGTAATTGTGCATTTTCTTTCTTAACTATAANCAGTTACAGACTAGCCCTGCAATAAATACCTACTTAAGTCATCAGGCGGGTTAGCAGTTTTTTAATATAATGAAAATATGTGGCTTATTTAAATAATAATTTTATTTCTTAATAGTATTTAGCCTAATGTGTTGTATATTTTCAGGCGACTATACCATTTCTCGTATAATTGGCATGTATTGCTTACTTAAGGCGATTGCATTAGTTCACTGCACGCTCTATATTCACTACAGACCGTAAGTAATTGCAAAGTTCATTATTACCGTAAGAATTCATAAAGGTACAAACAAACATACATATGTATCTATGTATGTATGTATGTAAGGATTTGTGAGTGTGTTTTATCGCTTTAGTACAAATGGAAATAGTCTCAAGCCAAGATAGTAAGTTTTACCCTTTCATTTCAAGGCGTCTTCAAATTGATACAAGATAAATGCAAAGTGTGGCAGACCAGAGAGAGAAATCCATTAGTACTGCATTTGTCTTCAAATTATAAACATGTCTAGTTCGGGTTAAACATTCACTATTTTTGTATATCATCACACTAGCATTGGTCTTACTATCGATAATGCCTTGTCGTATGCGCCAACAAATGGTGGCAAATTAAAGGCGTACCATTCAAACTGGAGCTGAATATCGCCTCAAAATCCTAATCAAAGTGAAAATTAAACTCAGTTCAGCAGTTAGAAAAACTGCCGCGCTAAAGTTAAGTAGCACTGGCAAGTGGCCGTAAACGAGTTTCCCTCATTTACCTCTTTTACGCGTTTTATTTGTTGTTTTATTATTGCTCACTGCAGGTGCATACCAACTTTTCTATTAAAACGAATGCAAAGTAAGCGTGAGAGTAACTAAGTTGTAAGTACACATGTGTATACTTCTCGTAGGTTGCTTTTGAGATAATTCAATTTACTATTGGGATAATATATGCTTACCTACATACCTGCGCATGCATACATATGTATGTACATATGTATAGCCACTGAAATATTATGGCTTCCGTTTAACATAGATTTTTATATATTTTTTCTTACAGAGTTGTTAGCATGGGCGGCTGTTCGTTGGCTTTAACTATGGTTCTCTATGCTTCCGAAGCTTTATATTTTCGTTCGAGTACACTGAACTTTTACGTGATCTTTCCGTGCGTTCTCAATTGTAAGTTTTGACTATAAAGCTAGAAAATTAAACACTGAGAACAGCATATATGTAATACTATTTCGGTATGCTTACACATTGAGAAGTTAGCTTACTGCCAATATAGAAGTATTACATATATGGAGAACAGTGTTCTAAAAAAAATGTTTATGCAAATATGTCTGTATGGTAAAAGAACACAACTAATATCATATGATAAAATTCTTTGCGCTCTACTAATAGAACCAAAGAACTTACAAAATTCAAGAAGCAGTAAAACCTATAATGATCAATATTTAATTCCTACTTGAATAAGAGTTATGCATCTTTAGCACTGACGAGGTACATACATAGGTGAGAGAGGATAAATTTACAAGTCTCTTGGGTTCTTGCAGATCACGTGACATCAATACGAGTATTTCTTTTTCGAGAGGAAAGTAGTGAGGAGAAGCAGATAGCTCCACTAAATATCTAAAACATTATTAAAAAAAAAAAACCCTAACAACCGAAATTAAAAGAAAGAGTTTTAATCATGTGTACATGGCGTATGAGTAACATTCTTTCCTGCTAAATTTTTCATAAAAACATCTTTGATCGCTCATTGTTTTTTAATTCAGCCATCGATTTGAAGGCACATTGAACAGGTAGTATCAGTATAGCAGCTGATTTGAGTTTTTTTTTTAATTATTTGGTCTCGAAAATTACAAATATTTTTAATTTACGTTTTCAAGTTGTTAAAATCTATTTGCATGTGAAACCTTCTTCCATACAAAACAAACGATTGAATAGCAGCTTTGGAAACGCTCGTCCAACTCAACAGCACAACCGCTGATTACTGGGCATTGCAAAGGATGGATCAATGCTTCGAGAAGCAAGCAAATTTACTAAGAAATAAAGTTGCAACAATTTAAATTTTTTCCAATTTAAAGTTTTTATTTTTTATTTTTTTTTTGTGTATATCACATGGCATGCTTTCATTTAGAAGAAGAAAATCAGAACAGTTTTTGACGCTTTCGATACCAGAAGCACAACAACAAAATGCAAATGTTGTTTTTGCTCTAATGGTACTACCTGTTTGATATGCCCAGTGTTACCAGTTTTCCGGCTAGATATAGCCGGTAGCGATAGCAAACAGCCTGACAAATGGGGTCAGCACTCAAGCACATATGTACATATGTATAATATTTACATAGATATAGTGGTCGAAAAAAATTTAGTATACCCAAATTTTGACCAGTTTTCACAATTATTTATTTTGAGTTATTTTTTTAGTATAGTTCATTCTTTAACAAAACTCGTATAAATTTAAGTTTCAAACTTTGTGCAATATTTAAAAAAATCAAAAAACTTTCGTAAAAATTTCGAGCTTTTTAATTTGATTTTCTAGAACGATTTTTAAAAGTTTTGTAGCCCACTAATTTCTAGTATAATAAAATGCAAGTTTCAAGTGGCTTAAATTTTTCGTTTTAGAATATGTTTCCCGAAGGCGGTGTACTTAAAAATAAATCGTGTTTATTCGTTATATGAAAGGAAATGCGACAAAGAAATTTCTAAAAAATCAACGGTAATTTACATCATTTGCAAGGTTGCATAATCAGTACTTTTAGTTGCAGTTGCATTTCTTATGTAATTTTTTTTAACTCATTATGAAGTTATAAAAAATTGAGATAGGGCATTTTTGAACCGAATCCGGAGGTAGACCGGTTTCCAATCAAATTCTAAAATTGGGCGTTCTTTACACAAATTCTGAAATAAGGCGTTATTTAAAAATGTTCTAAGGTCGGTCTTCTATTCAGCCATCGATATATAATTTAATCATTTATAAATATTGTTAATACCTTAGAAATTATCATTATTTTGATTCCGTTGATTTTTGTACACCCTTTTCATACTGAATAGTATAAAACATGGGGGTCACTACCAAGGTTTATAAAAATTAAAAACTGATAATACTGGCATACCACTTCTTGTGGTTGCTCACACTAAAGCTCACTGAGAGTTATAGCTGGTCAAAATTCAGATTTTCGTCGAACATTTCCAATTATTTTAATTAACAATTTTTCAAACCTGCGCAATAGGTCAAATGGGTTTTGTACTTAACCGGTGCCTCTACCTCCGATTTGTGTTAACCGGACATTGAATAATCGGCCCTAATATAGTTACATTTCCCGGGGTTTTAGAGTATTTCTAACATGATTACATCAAAAAAATATTCATTTTGTAACTTCCGAAACATGACTTTCGCACATAAATCTATTTGTATACTATATTATATATACATACGTACATGTATAATATATTTACATATACATTATATGTATGAAACATCAAATATTTATATGTAGATATTTTCAACATTTGATTGTTTTTTTTATTTTTATTTCTCTTTTATAGCAATCACTTTAATTGGTCTAATTTATATTCCGAGACGTTTGCGTTTGTGGGAACCCAGCATGGACATGGACGATGAAAACTCGCAATTACTTAAGCAAATGACTGGTTTCAAGCGTCGACGCACGAAAAAGCAAATTTAAAATTACGACAAAATTTAAAATTTCAGTGATATTTTATACACGCATACATACACTGATCATAGAGGCACTCTTAAAGATATGTTTTAAAAATGAAAAACTAAATATGAAAACTAGTATTTCCAGTATTAGTATGTATGTATGTAAAGTTCATTCTATCTATACTTATGTAATCGTTTGTATTCACACAAATCTTCAAAAAAGTATAAATCCGCACCATAATATTTAATGTTCTGAGGAGAGTTAATATGTACGTACAAACATATGTATGTTTAAAAACGTGCACATGATAGGAGAATTGAGGCCATGAGCAGAAGTGGCCTAACACACAATTTTTTTTTGTACTTAACTTCTTAAAATAGTTTCAAATATGATAAATTTTAAATAAAGGTCGCGTATTGCTTAATTTAATGGTACGTTATTTTGCTCTGTAGCTTAAAATTAGGGATTAAGCAACTTTTTTTTTTTAAAGTGTATCACACTTGCGACTATTTTAGGAAGCGCATTTTTTTTTTGGTTAGACTACTTCTGCTCGCATGGCCTCAATTGGAAAATAAATATTATAATAGACCTCGTTTAAATTTGTAATGGGCACATCGTCAATTTACTTACCTATGTATAAGCACATTTTTATATCGCTTAAATATTAAAATGACAGAATGTAAATATTTACATATAACTGCGTACATATAGTACATACGTACATACATACATTGATACTAACATGCATATAGAGGAAAGTTAATCTATGAAATATCATAATTAACGTTCAATTCAAGTTGTTTTCCAAAATGATTTGCGGTAATGTTGTTTTTTTGCTCCAGATTTTAATATTGGGCAAGTTGCGCGGTAAATTAAAACATTTTTAAGATGTTTAAGCAATAATAGCTTAAGTTTGTAGTTGTAGAGTTAATACATATTAAAAATAAAAGATTTTAATTAAAAACTTAACTGATTTACGTTAGCTGAAAAAATTGTTTTATTTCGTTATTTAAGTTAGGTTGAAACAAAAGACTACAAGTTATCTGAGTTCAGTAGAAATGCTCTCTGGGAGAAAAGGCGGCAACAACGACATGGAAGGAAAAGTTCAGTACTAGAACAATAAATCCGCCTTAAGAACGGATATGTGGTCCAAGCAATGTGCTGTTTCGACGCAGTCGGAATAAAGGGAGAAAGTTTTTAGCTGGGTAGGTTTTCGTGGCAGAGCATTGTTATTAGCAAAATTCAAAATTAATTACTGAATTGCGCTAATTATGTTTCTAACGGAGATTTTTGGAGCGAATTAAATTTTCTCACTTCTTTTTGCACAATTGAATAACTGAAATGGCGGTTCAATCAGAGAACGTACTATNTTGGTAGCTTCTCGCTCTAATTCCACCATATTGACTGCCTTAGCTGAAACAGTGTTACTTCTTTAACAATTCTTTGCCTAATAATATAGTGGATTTTTTTTATTTTTTCTCAGTATACGAATTTTGTTTTCTCAAAAAGGTATTATATCTTATTTTATTTCATTTCATTGCGAATATACTATAAAAAAGCTAATTTTGTTTAGAAGAAAATATGAAA
>NW_016158115.1:1742-22884 GCF_001687245.7 Rhagoletis zephyria | reverse complement strand
CTTTGTATTATTGCATCATGGGCGGTTTCCATTGGAAGTATATGTTGTGACATGGTTATCACAACAGTGTTTTCCTGTGGAGACAAGGCCTTAAATGGTTGTTGTGATGGTACGTTTGTACTAGAGATGTCAGTTTTCAAAAAAACATCGATCCAACGATGTATCGATACGTGCCGATGCATCGAAGCAAAAAATCGATATTTTCGATACATCGGTTTTCCGACATCCCTAACCCTGCGAGGGTTTTGGCAAAGTCCAATTGAAGTTTCGCGGGCAATTTTTGTATAAACTTTTTGTATATAATATAATTGAAAACAAAATGTATAAGAATCGCAAATTTAATAAAGGTGCGAAACCCGCCAAAGATACCAAAGCTTCGGGGTCTATGGAAAATAAAAGGCCTTTGGGTTCGATTGATGAAAATGCATCGGTTAAGTTTGCTGTAAGTCTTGGATATGCAATTTTTGTACACATACTCACCTATGTACATATGGGCGATAAATATATTTAATAAACAAAACATTTCTGGTTTAGCGCACATCCTTAAATGTGNTGTTTAGAAGAAAATATGAAATCTTATATTTTTCCCCCAAATGGGGAGTCATTTCTTCCCGTTCTTCTTCTTATTCTACTGAGCTAAGGCAGTGTCAAATCGAGCTGTCACAACTGATACCACTTTGTATTATTGCATCATGGGCGGTTTCCATTGGAAGTATATGTTGTGACATGGTTATCACAACAGTGTTTTCCTGTGGAGACAAGGCCTTAAATGGTTGTTGTGACGGTACGTTTGTACTAGAGATGTCAGTTTTCAAAAAAACATCGATCCAACGATGTATCGATACGTGCCGATGCATCGAAGCAAAACATCGATATTTTCGATACATGGGTTTTCCGACATCCCTAACCCTGCGAGGGTTTTGGCAAAGTCCAATTGAAGTTTCGCGGGCAATTTTTGTATAAACTTTTTGTATATAATATAATTGAAAACAAAATGTATAAGAATCGCAAATTTAATAAAGGTGCGAAACCCGCCAAAGATACCAAAGCTTCGGGGTCTATGGAGAATAAAAGGCCTTTGGGTTCAATTGATGAAAATGCATCGGTTAAGTTTGCTGTAAGTCTTGGATATGCAATTATTGTACACATACTCATCTATGTACATATGGGCGATAAATATATTTAATAAACAAAACATTTCTGGTTTAGCGCACATCCTTAAATGTAGCCTCAGTTCAGAAAAAGACTCGACCAACTTCCACAACTGCAGTTGTAGCTGATGTGTGTACTTTAGAGGAGGGTGGGGGCAGCAGCGAAGAGAATATACCAGCTTCACAAGAAGCTACTCAACGCTATTTGTCACAACGTAGCATGATTGCCTCTTCACTAGGACGTACACAGTCGCGAAACTTAAGTGGCCGCCCACCAAAGAGCTACTTTGAATTAGTGCTTATTAAAGCTGGTGTGCTGTTGGATGAAGCTAACAATTTTGTGTTATGTAAGTACAAATATGCATAATGTAGCGCGGATTAATAACATTGAAATATAACAATAATATGTTTGTATGCATGTGCATATGCATTTTTCTTTGGACAGCTTGCGATCATATCTCGTTTGTCAATAAGTTTCGGGAAGTGTTTCTGAAATGTTCAAATTATAATGAAAATGCTGACATGTTTAAATCTGGTTTGAGCGAGGCTTTGTCCCCAAAATGCAAATATAGTTTAAAACTCTTAAGCGGCTGTACAATCAGTATTCCAGGCCATGACTCTGTTTATCAGTCTCAAGAGAGTATGATTGTAAACTTTCTAATGATAGACTTCTTGCGTGATGCTGTGGTAGATATCTTGCTAAATAAGACATCGGAAGCTGCCAAACAGAGGTAAATAATAAACCTTTCGTTAAGAATTAAAAATAACATGAGTTAGATTATTAACATTTGTAAGTATTTCTAATTTTGCAATAAATCTTTTTAGACAACCTGTTTTCCTAGCAAATGGTACAGTACCCTTTCTTCCTCTGCTCATAGCTCAACTGCGTCATGTTACGCAGTCGCATAGCACATTAATATATGAGCGAATCACGGGTATATTTAACGAAGCTAGTGAAGTGTCTAAACAGGATATCATCATGCATGCTGGGTTCATATTGGAAGCTAGTAAACACGATGGTTTTGTCCAAATGCTACTGTGAGTATTTAAATAATTTTGTATTATTTTAACGTAATTACTTTTGAGTTACCTACTTCGATCATTGCAAATACATAATATTTTATGCTCAATTATAACGTACCCTGAATTCTAAAATCTAAAAATAAAAAGCATCAGTTTCTTTTATTCCGACAATATTGCACATTAAAATTTCGAAATTGCGCAATATTGGATAGTTCCATCTGCTGTGGTTCAGAAATATAAAAAAAAAAAACAGAATTCAGGGGTACTTTATGACAAAAAAGCAACTTGGCCATTTCGGAATTTTATTTTGTTTATTACATTTTACACTTATATGTATGCATGTATATCGTTACCATAATATAGAAATACCCTTTTTTTGAAATTCAGTGTTTTACAAAATCGGTAGATTAGTCACTAAGGAACTATGTATGTACATACATATATAATAGAATTTGAAACTAACTACACGCTACATTAAATAAGTCAGCTTCCGTGCTTATTAAAAACCAGTGCTTCGAAGGAAATTACATTTTAATTTGTATTCTCTAGAGATAAATTGCCTCTGAATAAAGATTTGTTCAATGTGAGCTCGATTCAGTCGTTGGCAAATCTCAATCTAGGAAAAAGCATGCAGGAACAGCTGCGTCATCGAATATTGGACTACATAAAAGAGGAAGGTTTTGTGAACACGGTAATTGGGACTCTGTTGTTTTTTTGTTATAGCATCATAGTAAAGCGCTGTTTTTTTTATTAATTAATTCTAATAATTAGGCTCTGCCGTTATTGGTAAATCTTCTGCTGAAGTATTTGGCTGAGGCTAGTGATGAGGAAGTTACTGAGGTTAGTATGCCTATACTCGATTGATTGGTCAAGTACGAAGTATCTAAATATGTGTTAATTACATAATTACATTTACAGTTAGTCACCACTATACGTCAAATACTAGTGTGGCGCTTGAATACGCCAATGGAGCGCACAACACAGCTTGAACTTTTCAATTTCATCGAGCAAGCCTTCGTGCGCTCTAAAAAATTCTACACCATGTGGCAAAAGCTATTATCATTAGTGCCAGGCAGTCAATTTAAGTGTGTTTTAGTAAATTCAATTAACTGAATTATATCAACTTATTGCATACATATATTTTCCAGATCATTAGATTTCATAATGGTACTACTACTTATACATGTCAAAGAAGACAACTATATGTATATTGAGAATGTTGTGAGTTGGCATTACTTTTTTGTGAAACTACTTTATTTTAAAAACGTCTCTTGTTTTTGTTTTTGTCTTAGCTACGGCGTCGCATAAAACTGGAACATATAACAGTTGATATATTTATTGAAATGAAATCTGACTATGCCGCAGTTTTGGAACAACATACAGCTATTTTAATGCAATTGATGTATGATTTTCTAAGAGAGAAAAATAAAATAGTCGCAGAATTCGCGAAGGCTTCGTATGGGTAAGATAAATGTATAACATGAATGCTATTATCATGCAAAATTTAGCAGCAGCTGCAAGTACTCTCTTGCCTTATATGCGCTACATTATTTGCAGAATATTATTTCAAATATGTGATTCTATTCAACGCACTATTCTGAGAAGACTGCTTCAATTAACGTGCGATAAATCTACCCAAAATCTAACTAACCTGGCATTAAAATTACTAAGAGAATTGCAAAGAAAGTATCGCCCTGAAATACAGAATTGGGGTACGCTATTGATGGTATGTTAGAAAGATTTTAATGTATTTAAGATTCATTTATATCTACATGTCTACATATATGACGCTCTCTTTCATCAAGCCTTTGCTGGACCGGTTAAGCGAACTGACACTTTCCCAAACTCGCTTAGCAATGGAATTGCTCTGCTCTATTGCCTTTCCTCCACCACCCTTATCTGAGTGTACTGTACTGCAGGATCAACTAGATATGCTTTTGAAAAAACAAATAATAAACCACTCTGTGCAGTAAGTATGCAGTAAACAATATGTGTTTGTGGTTTTTCGACCAAGTTTTTTATTTTATTTTTTTTCTAAAGTGTCAAGAAGCAAGGTATCATTGGAAGTGTGCAGTTAATCGATTGCATGGCACGCATAGAAGACACCATAATTGAGCATGACGATTTTAACACTTCATATTCCAACGCCAGCTCACTGCCTGACGGACGGGGAAAAATGGCAGCTAACTTCATAAGTACCTACTACTATATTTTGGTTTCATGGAATTTACATCCGTTAATATAACGTTTTAGTGCTTGTCGAATCATCTGCTATACATTGTCCTGAATCCCTGGCATTATTTTACGATGAAATGGCATGTAGTTGTAGGTCTATGCCAAGTGAACGTGACACTTGTACACAATTGGACAAACCATATTTAATTTGGTTATGCGATGTTATGACTTTCTATTTTCAAAATAGTTTTGTAGCCGAACATTCACCCACGAACACATTGTAAGCTGTTATAATATCCGCTAATGGGGTTTTTATTTTTATGTTTTATTTTAAATTCCAGTGGAATTAATTTAACATATCAGAAATGCATAAACACTGTCGAGGACACTGAGAATATGGAGGAAAGTGAAGTGCCAAGTATTGCTATTAATATAGCAGAGTTGGTATTGAAACCGGGTACTGTGTATGTATAGCTTAGCTTGTTCGAGAATTATTTTTGCTTTTAGTTTACTTATTGTCTTTCTAAAATTTTTGTAGGTCTTCGTCATCAATTCTTATTCTGGCTCCTCTCTTTAATTTAGTGCGTTCGCTTCATCTGCAGCGTTATCAAGGCAGTTTGGAACAAATAAATGCATTACTCGGTTGCGCTATAATACTGCCATCTTTTTTCGACGAATCCAATACTGATGCCATATTTTACGATTACGACGAACAATTGCAAAAACGAATTTTGGATATATATTTTCATTGTGTGAATTGGATGCGCGAAACTGTGAGCTCATTTTCAACTCAGCAGGAATCGATGATACGTAACAAGGTATTTGACATTCATATATATTTATATTTAAAATTAATGCAATATCTTCATGCTCCGACTTATGTAAATATTTTCTAATTTCATTAGGTGTTACAACGTTTGAATGAGCTCATTGCCACCGAGGAAAAAGTGCGGTTATTATTAGACAAAGCGCCAGCGGATTATGTACCGCCACAAGCACAATTTATAACATCGAACACAGCATTCTCCAGCGAAAATTCGCAAGGCAAGTATGAGAAAAGGTTTTTTTGAGAGTAAGTCACGAATATATTTGGGAGACCACACAGTAATAGCAGTTTACCGATTTTTTTCTTACATCTGTGCTGAAAAGAGTTAAGGTTCAACTTAAGCAAAACCTGAATTGAACTTTCCACAGTGGTCGGAGAGGCCATGTTTTACGCGAATAATTAGGGCTCTTACGATTAGATAGATTGTCAGTTGACAGCTGTTAAATTAACGGTTAATTTCTTAAAAAATTAAGAAAATCTTCGAAAATCCCACTGATTATATTCACGAATTGTATGTCAAAAGAAAACTTTGTTTGACAATGACCTGTTGTTGTTGTTGTTGTTGTAGCGGCTACAACAACCCCGCCCAGATCGGTTGGTATCTCAGTCGTTGTCGTCAAGTTCCACTAACGGCAACCCTAGGAAGCGTGCAGCTTCTGTGGGGTTTGTCCACAGGGACAAGGCCGTTAGGGTTGTCGGGTTTTCCGGGCATGCGAAGAGATGTTTCGAGTCATGTGGGGTCTCTCCGCATGCCGGACACTCATTCGGCACATCCTCATTCAACCTACTCAAGTAGGAGTTCAACCTGTTGCAGTAGCCGGAAAGAAGTTGTGCGAGTGTTGTGCGTGTCTCCCGAGGCAGATGAAGCTCCGTTTGACAATGACCTAGTCCCCACCGGTTGTTTAAAGATATATAGATAGACACAGAGACTCATTCTGGGAAATATTTCGTGATTTTAGAGATTTTCGGGATTCTCGGAACTTGTCGATACAATAATCGATATTTTTATCGAGTTTGTTATCGGCACTTTTATCGCAATTGTTGATATTTTTGTCGATTTTGTAATCGATATTTTATCGATTTTCTTATCTATGTTTTTATAGATTTTGTTATCGATATTGATAATCTATTTTCTTATCGTTTTTTCGATTTTGTTGTCGAAATTTTTATCGATTATCTATCGATATTGTTATCGATTTTGATGTTGATCGAATTAGCTATCAATATTTTTATCGGTTTTGTTATCGATATTTTGATTGATGTTACTATGGATTTTGTTATCGATAGAGTATAAAGATAAAAATTAATTAAAGGAAAACAGAATAACATAACATAAAGGTAGGGGATCTAGATCGACAAAAGGCAAACAATATAACCTTAAGCAATAGCAGATATATATGTATGTATATATGTACATTGGTTATGTGACGAACTAGATATGTAACGTAATAGGCCTTTCGCACGAGGCGATTTTTCAGGCAACAAAAGTTGAATGCGGAGTTGAATGAGAAGTTGAAAGTGAAAAAGTTGCCATCCCCATTCAGACGAGGCGATTTTCGATTCAACTCGAATTGTTGTTTACATTATTTAAAATGAGTTTAAATCGCCAAATTTTATCAATTGGCGTAAATTTGGTAAGCCAAGCGTTGGTATAAGTGCTTTTAGCGAAGCTGAAAGATAAAATAAGAGTAAAAAAGTAAAAAAGAAAAAAAATATGTATACACAACAGTGTTGGCATTTTTTGGTACAATTGTACCTATTTGATACAATTTCATTTACAATATACTTTCCTACTACGCAGTACTTTTTAATACAATTTTGTAATGAATACTAAAAATATATAGCTCTGAAAATTCACAGCAAGAAATTTTTTGTATTCTCTTTTGTTCGTCAGTTCGTATTTACCTTTGTAAGTTTTGAAAAATGGCTTGAACGAACCAGTATAATACAGCCTAGGCAAATTTTTAAAGAAACTTTTCGATACTAAGTTTTATTAAAACAAAATGTCGAAGTCAACTTCATATAGAAAGAAAGTCTTCGTTAGTTATAAGAAGAGATTTTCTTAAATATAATACCTTTACGGCACTCACATATTGACAAGATTTACTATTTATTTTATTATTCTTTAATTTTAACTATCTGTTTATAAAATATAATGTATTCTTTAAGAAAAACTGTATAAACCCAAGATTAAATCTATGCGAAACATCCAAAAACCAACATACTTTCGTAAAAATTTCAAGCTTTATCAATATTCTTTAGTTTTTAGCCCATTCAATTTTAGTATAATAAAGTGCAAGTTTAAAGTAGCTGGGACTTACCGTTGAACTTGGCATTTTTTTTTGTCGACGATGTCAGTCATTTTCTTCCATACGAAGTGTGTTCGACGATTTTTTTATATGGAGAAAATTAGCAACACCTTCATCAAAGAAATCTTAAAAAACTTACTTATATTAAAATTTAATTGCTAAAAAACCGCACACTCAAAATAAATCTAGGAAATCGAATTAAAAAGCTCGAAATTTTTACGAAAGTGTGTTGTTTTTTTTTTTTAATGTTGGAAAAAGTTTGAACCTTGGATTTGTACGGCTTTTCTTAAAATATAAACCGTATTTTTACAAAAAATAATTAAAATTTAATAATATTAAGATAAATGGTCAAATCTTGTCGTAAAGTTTTGATAAGCACTTGAAATGCTATAAAAATGTCAAATTTTAGTACTGAATCCAAAGAAAATGGCCCGTAGTCATAGTCAAAATAAAGTCGACTTTAAAGTTAGTTGCAGCTTTTTTGACAGATATCCCATTGAAAATTGTCAAAAAGCTGCAACTAACTTTAAAGTCGACTTCATTTTGACTATGACTACGGGCCAGTGTCTCTTTTAACCATTAATATCAACTTAAATATGCTTTTTGTTAAGATGTATACCTGAAAATGTGTGCATACATATTTGCGTTAAATGCAGTACATGTGCACGTGGAATCAATTTGTAAAAGTGTAAAATACGTAAACGTATGTACATAAACAATAAAACTTTCTCATGAATACCATAAAATCATTGGTCTTGAAGGGAATGTACTAAGAAAATATATGAGCGAATTAAAAAGTGTATACAATTTATAGCCGAAAAGTACATTTTTTGTATAGATTTCGTACTGAAGGAACAATTTCATTTCCCAACACTGATACAGAATGTAAAGAAACACAGGGTTGCAAGGAAAAAAAGTTGAACGAGCTCAAAGTTGGCTGGCGACCAACTTTGTTGAAAGCGATTAGTTGAAAGGCCGTTCGGACGAGGCGATTTTTGCTTTCAACTAAAAGTTGCCTGAAAAATCGCCTCGTGCGAAAGCCCTATAAGTTTCACGTCTCCAGTGTGGCCCAGGCCTTTTTCGTTTTCTATTTCAGCGATCTAAATGTTTATTCCTCGTCTAACTTTTAAAGCACTTCATAAAAATAAATTATACTTAAATTTATCGATTTACATACTAAGAGATTGCGAACAGAATCATACATAAAACATAGTTGTGCCCCCAGATTAAAAAAATTCAACTTTTTTAAAGTGGGCCTACTTTTACTTTAAAATGCTATGTACATATATTTTTTCGAGGAAAAAAATGGCGCTATGGCTGCATAACCTCGAATATACGCGCGCTTTTGCGCATGTATAGGAGATTTGAAAAACCGGAGCAGATAGAGCAATTCGAATTCAAATCTATTAGAAATGGCTAGTCCTAGCTCAGAAAAATTTTCATGTTGGCCGGTGTTATTAATTGATTGCACTAAAATTTTGTATGTTTGTATTGCTGTATATTTTTCTTAAAAATAAAACTTCTATCTATCTATACATATGTAAATACGCCACAAGAAAATTTTGCAATCCCTTTTTTGATGGCACCGTTCGCTCAATTTCAATGAAACTCACACCAATTTAAAGGATATAACTTCCCTTAATCCAGAAATGTTAATCCCGATACATAAGGGGCGTGGCATCTGCCATATAGACTAAAATGTGTAAACCACTATGGGCTGGTTTCTCCAACTCAACTTAACTTAGTCAAGCCAAATTTCTTGACTTAGTCAAGAATAAGCTGTGTAAAACGTAGGCTAACTTTTGACTTAAGTCCGAAAAGTGGCTAAACTAAGTTAAGTTGAGTTGGAGAAATCAGCCCCATATCTCTAAAACCAATCCTGCTGATGAACTGAAACTTAGCACAGATGCATAGATTGTAAATACCCTACTTACGATGAAAAATGTTAGGTACTGGGAAAGTGGGCCTGGCACTTCCCATACAAACCGAAATTTTTAAATCGCATACATCTTGTATTGCTTATGTTATGGTCCTGAAATTTTACAAAGCAATTTATGTTATCAATACCGTAATTACGGCAAAAAGTGGTCGTTTTTGGAAAAGGGGGCGTGGCACCGCCCATTCTCATATCGGTTATCTCTGGAACCACTTATTATAATGTAATGGACTTTTATACACCTACATTTATATGTACATATATAGAATCGCAAGAATCTTTCAATTGAGAACCATTTCCTCCCAGATTTTAAAATCGCATTGAATAACTGTTATTTTGCGCAAATGTTTTTAGAAGGATGAGTGTGTTGGTCTTCCGATAGGTAGCCCAGGGATTAGAGCTATCCAAAAAAATCATATTTATGATCCGATTTGTTTCATTTTTAAAACACATAAAATTAACATAAAATTTGGTATAACTTGGTAGCCCAATCGTGTGATCAAAAAATATTGGGCTTTGGCCCAGTCTTGACAAAAATCCGAAATTGCCGTTAGAGAAGCAAATTTTACTTTTTGTTGTAAACCTTCAAGATACTTTCTCAACCGTCAACAATTCTGATGAAAAAAAAAGAATGAGGTTAGGTAGATATGGGCAATTTAGTTTTTAACCTGCAAGAGGCTCTCAGACAAATATAATCGAAAAACTTATTTACAGTCTGAATTGGTATATGTTTGTCATATTAGTCAGTGATGAATATCTCATCTATACATACATACGTACAATTACATATGCATATTTTTTATAAATGAAAATCGAGGTTCCTTTTTCGGTCTAATTTCAAAAGCTACTGAAGAATTCGGAGGAGGTAGCATTAGCATTAATTAATCCGATATTAACGTTCATAACTCGATTTTAGGTTTTCCTGTAAATTCGTTATAAATTAGCTCTGATCCAGTACTCCATGAACTTACAGGTTTTTACGCAAGCTTAAAGGAAGTTACAGGAAAAATGATCCCGTACTGCAAATTCCTCCAAAATCTTGTAAAGGAGAGCGGTTTTTCGGAGAGTTCTATAGAGTTGCAAGGTTTTATCCGAGCTTCTTCTTTTGGTAAAATCATGAAAAGTGTCAAACGTTCACAGGTTGAAGTTTTGACAGGAAAAATGCTTGTTTTGCCCCCGTACTTTTCGTTATTACTTACTTTTTACTCTCACTTCAGAGAGTAATTTGGCTGTTTGACATTTTTACAGGATTTAACACGAAAAGTATTGGATCAGAGCTATTACGGTGGTGGACTTCAAAATATTAATTCGCGTGAAGGAGTTAGTATTGGTGGCAGGTAAAATTCAAAAGTGTATGAAAAAAGTTGTCAAATTTCTACAACTGGGCGGTACTAGTTATTATAATTATCCCTTAAATGTATCTACACCTCAATTTGCTATATTTGTAATATTACTATATACAGTCAACCTCAAATATCTAGGCGCAGAGACTTTTTATATTATTTTTTATACTACAAAACAAAAAAACTTGATAATTGTGAACTATCTGAGTGGATAAAATTGCAGCCTTAACTAAATATTAATTTTGGTTGTTGGATTTTACAAGTTAAGGGTGTTCTGTCTCTCAATGCTACCCTGATCAGGGTATAATTTCAAGGATGACCCCTCAACATACCCCCCGTAAGCCTCTGGCAAAAGGAAGGCCTACTATATCACTTCAAATGCTTTTATTATATTTCAGATTTTTCACTCGATTTGTTCAAATAAATTTAAGTGAAAGGTATTAAATTTTAAGAAAAAAACAATTGATTATTTTTTATGCATACCGCCCATTGTCTAGGCCCGAATTTATTTTGTTTTAAATATATCAAAACGCACCCTTAAATAGAGGTATTTATATATCAAAAATTCAGAAAAACTTTAGAAACAAAAAATGATATGTATTCAAAACCGGTTTGACATTTTTTTTTTATTGTAGTTCTAATCAATAGTAATACATCAGTAGCAAGTACGCAAATTTCCAACCCACCTTAAGGGGTGAAATCTCTCACTCTCCTCTCCTTTATACCTAAAAAGTTAAAAGCAAATTTTTTTCGAGGTCAAAAATTGAAGAGCTCGAGAAAAACGTTTGTTCTTATTCATGTACTCTTCCGAATGCAACTTGACGCATTAAAAAATTACAAGATGTCGGCCAGAAACCCAAAAAAACATCAATAGTACAGATTAAAATGCTTGTAACAATAAAAAAAAGTAATCAACTTAGAATATTTTTACTGTGTTTACTCAAATTGTAGCTACTACACACCCTTTAAAATATCACATGGTAGGTTACCGAAATGCAACATGACAGCTAATATGTCGATAAGCTAGACGAATTTTGAAAAATCATCCGACTCTTTTTCAGGATTTCTATAAAATTTTCGACTAAGCAGTTTTGTAGCCCATTTAATTTTATAGTACAACATAGTGCAAGTTGCAAGTCGCTAAAGATTACTGTCCCCTAGATAATCTCTTCCAAAATCATTTACGAGCATTACAAAAAAAAAGTTATTAAAATTGGCAAAATATTGAACCCTGTAGCCATTTTCGAAAGAAATTTGTCGAAAAATCCCCACTATATCCCAGCTATATTTTCCCAGCTATATCCAAATAACATGCATTTTAGTGGGTGCACTTTTTTCACATCTCGAAAAACCGGAACTTGGTTATATCTATAAACTATTTTAGCATCTTATATTTTTACTATATATTGAGACAGCCGAAAATTTTACATATGGATAAGTACATAGGAAGTAACCATTCTGATTTGGGTCCCAGGGCACAGAATTATAATTGGAAATTGCAGGGCTAAATGAATTGGATAGACGGGGTATCCTCGATGCTCCTGGGAGAGCATAGGAGTTCCTTTGGCAACTAGTCGGTTTTTCTCCGCGGACGTGGAAGAGGCGCTTCTGCTGCTGGATAAGCGTCAGCTCTCGATTCTTACAGGTGTACTGATCGGACGCTATTCTTTAGGAACTCATGCGGTGGAGCTTGACATCGCCAGCTGCAGCTGCTTGAAGAACGCGGTGGATGCTTACGCAGATAAACTAGCACACAAATACGCATAATAATTTTAGCCTTACAGATGCCAGTAATGCGGATAAACGAGCCGCAAGGTCGTGGGTTGGAGACCCACGGCCAGTAGAATTTTCATTTATTTCGTTTTCGCTCTTTTTTTTTGAGTTCTATATTTTTTTAAACTGCTTTCAGTTAGTTGTTGTTGACTTTTTAATAAAATTCAACTCTAAAAATTTAAATTAACTATTAGTAAAATAAAAAATGTGATATAAAATAAAGCAAATGAAAATAAAATAAAGTAAAATTAAATATATAAATCAAATAAAATAAAGAAAAATAAAAAAAATAAAAAAAAATAGATAATAACAACAAACAACTTTTTCGCAATCGCCCCAACCGAGAATCGAACCTGGCAGCTACAGGCTTTTAGCCTGGAAACCCACCTGCTTTCTTTGCTTACTTGTACAAAAGACAACAGCTGACCGTTAATACCAGCGTTGATATCGAAAATTCCCCGGATCAGAGTTAATTTCCAAAAATTTCGTGCATTTGTTCGGCTGCTTATGCGCATTTTAAAGAGGAAAATGCATGAGTCGAAGCAAATAAAGGCTGTTTATGCAAATAAGCGAGCCCGTTTGTCAACCGTATAATCTATTCTTACTGGCTGGTGGATCAAAGAAATTGGAAATAGCAGTAAATAATCAACGAACTTTTTTTGGGGTCTTTATATTCTACACTTGACTGTATGCATGGCAAATTCTTAATGAATACTTATACGTATGTACAGTGACGAACAAAAGTGTTGATGCGGAGAATTTTTCGCAGTGTATGCAAAGTTTTTTATTCTACTTATTTTTGGTTTTTTTTATTCTAAAAATATAGTTCATTCAAAAAATTTTTTCAGGTAGTTTCTTACATACAAAAAGCTTCGCAAAAAAACCATTTGCCGTTCGGAGGCGGCGTAAAAAGGTAGTTCCCAAAAATTGTGTTTTAACATCACAAATCGGAGGAGGAGCTTAGCCAAACCCTTATAAAAATGATAGCTTCAATTATTTATTTTTAACAGGCTTCACAAAAAGGAGAAGGTTATCAATTCGCCGGGAATAAATTTTTTTATGTATGTTACCGCTTAACTTTGGACCACGTTAAACGCTTTCTATAATTCTGTTTTTTTTTTAATGAAAGGTGTTACCTCACAGGTGGTCCCATACTAATTTGGTTTAAATTCGTTCATTGGATGATGAAGAAATGAACGATAATCTTAAATTTTTATATGAGAATTGAAGTCGGTTTTGTTTTTTCCTTAACCCTCTACGACTGACAGACACCGAAGGTTCGACATTTTTCCCGAGCTTCAATAACATTGATTACTAAAAATGCCTATTTTTCGACACATAGTTTATTTCATTTATGAGTACCTAAAATATTGATAGAATTTCCAGTTTAAATCGAAGAATGTTTATTCATAAATTTCTTATAGTNACGATAATCTTAAATTTTTATATGAGAATTGAAGTCGGTTTTGTTTTTTCCTTAACCCTCTACGACTGACAGACACCGAAGGTTCGACATTTTTCCCGAGCTTCAATAACATTGATTACTAAAAATGCCTATTTTTCGACACATAGTTTATTTCATTTATGAGTACCTAAAATATTGATAGAATTTCCAGTTTAAATCGAAGAATGTTTATTCATAAATTTCTTATATATATTTTTTGATCTGGAAAATTGTTGTCTGGGAGACTACACGTCAATATAATAGGGAAACTTCGGTCACGTCAGTAGCAGCGGGTTAAAATTTACTTGTTTGTTTTTGCTTTTTATTCCATTCCTTCGCAGCTCGCAGTAAGCCAACGGCATCAACAAAAGCTACACAACAAAAGGATCCAAATGACAAAGACTTAAACTCCGAGTCCATAGTTTTCAATGACACACACGTAGGCAACGTAACTAACGAAGCCAATGCTACCTTCAAATTGGCAAACATTGGGCGCTTTAAAAACACGGACAATAAGAAAAGATTCGATGTCCTATATAGACCACGGGAAGTATACAGGTAACAAGATTCGGTTTAAATATGTTTGTATGTGTTTGTTTTCACAATCGGGTTTCAACGATAATTTTCAGACAAATGGATTCCGACATCATGTTGATATTACGTGAAGAATTAGTTGTGAAATATCCATTACCATTACAAGATATTGGCAAACGAATTGGTTTGCTTGAATTGCGCTTCATTTTAAACGATTTAGTCTGCAAATTAGAATCGATTACTGGTGCGCAAAAATTGCAGAATGAGCAGCCATCACAGCATATCGCTAAACCAGAATATTTTATGTACGACTTATCCAAGTTTCTGCAAACAATTGTGGAGAGAATGTCAAGGGTATGCAAATCCACCAAAAATAGGTCTTATACAATATTTTTATAAAACAAATGGTATAGGAGTTTTTCAATTTTATTTTTAAGCAGTTATCAACAGAGATTATCAAACAATTGGAAAGTGTAAAATACGTTTATAGCAATGGCGACCTTTTCACCACTGAGTTTAATTACATAAAACTCTGTTTCAATATGTGCGTACGTTTGTTAGCAGTTTTCTTTTCGTGGACGCAATTTAGTGATGGAAACGCCACGGAGGCACTCTTGAAAGGTAATTTTGCTTAAGTGCACTTGATCCTATTTTTGCATGGTTGATTGGTGTTTACACAATTTCGAACATATTCACTTATTTATACCAGTTTGCAAGTGAAACATCTAAGAAAATAACAAAAAGGCTGTTCAGAATCTTGAGCATATGCTAATATGTACACGGTTGTCATGGCAACCAGCATAAAATTTGGAAATGCAATTTAAACTGCAGATCCAATGCCATATCCACAACATCCTGAACAGCCCCAATATTTTCCAGTTAGGTTATACATAAGAAGTATGCAAATAAGTCTGCAGTTTTCATTCTGATCATATAACAATATACGCGTTATTTGCTAAACTAAAAACTATTTAAAAAATAACGTTTGAGATCAGTCAATAGGTTTGTTTTTTTACATTTTCGGGAAAATGAGCGTTATTATGGAATGCTCTCACAAAAGTGCATAAACTACCCTGAACCACGGGAACACAAAAAAAAACCATTTTCGTCAATGTTATTGTGGCTTATTAACATTAAAACCATTTTCGTGCCCGAAGTCGCCCAGACTATTTATCCAAAAATAGGAGAGGCTTAATAATACAGTGCTAGGAAAAAAACGGAGTACACTCGAGACAAAACTTTGAACAGGTTTTTGGTAGGGTCGAATACAACATAAAAACGTTGCTTATAGTCCCTGAACCCTCCATGCGTTATACCCGAGCGCACTTGTGCACAAAGGTGGTTTGTAACAGCCTAAATCAATCGAGGCGGCGGCTGTAGTGTAGTGGTTAGAAGTTCTCGGCCAACATCAAAAATCGGCAGGCAATGGCAAATCTCCGAGTGTGTTTCTGCTATGGAAAACATCTTATATAATCCCCGTTTGGAGTCGGCGTTAAACTGTGGGTCGCTCCCCTTGGTGTGACAACATCATGGCACACGCCATATATCAGATTAGAATCTCGGTCAAGCACTAACATATTGTGTAAAAGCCAATCTATTATTATTATGTAAAATTGGCGGTGGTGTTGGAGTAAAACGGCAACCACGGCCCCTCCCATATAACGGCATTTTCGAAAATGCACAAACTGCGATATTTGCGCAACAGCTGGATCCAAGTTATTGAAATTTTGAATATGTGATAAAATTTGGGAAAAAATAACACAAGTATGAAATGCTTGGTAATGGGCGTGGCCCTGCCCACCTATGATCAAATGGTGTATCTCAGTAGCCACCTTACCAATCCAAACCAAACTTGGATAGTTTAAAGAAATAAAAGACTGCGATAAATCAGTAACCACTGAAACTACTTCGCACAATATCGATGTTTGTGATAATCTTTAGCTCTAAATGAGGTTGTTAAACTTTTTTTTTTGACAAATGGGCGTGGCACCACCCACTTTTGACTGGATACGTATGTGTATCTTCGTAAGCAATTTATCAATTTCTGCCAAACACANATATCGATGTTTGTGATAATCTTTAGCTCTAAATGAGGTTGTTAAACTTTATTTTTTGACAAATGGGCGTGGCACCACCCACTTTTGACTGGATACGTATGTGTATCTTCGTAAGCAATTTATCAATTTCTGCTGTACTGTGTNTTTTTTGACAAATGGGCGTGGCACCACCCACTTTTGACTGGATACGTATGTGTATCTTCGTAAGCAATTTATCAATTTCTGCCAAACACAGTACAGTTAAAAGCCATATGTTGGAAACATTTTTAATCGGACTAAAACTTCGCCCACTTTCCATGTAACGGTTAATTTTAGAAATACGATAACTCCAATATTTCAATAACTAAGGACCCTAATTTATTCCAAGTTAATACTTACAACAATCACTTAGGAAGAAATAAGAGCTGACTTCCAAAACGTAACAATACAATCGGGCTGTTCAGGATGTTGCGGAAGTGGTCTTGGATTTGCAGTTATTGTTGTGAGTTTACAAATGCAACGAATATGCAAGTTCCAAAGCATATGCACAAGATCTTGAACAGCCCTAATGTTTCGATACCGGTCTACTGCGTCAATTAAACTGTTTGTATGGTAGATACATATATATTTTTCCTAATAAACCCAATCGTGGTTCGAAGCTCAATTATAATATTAAAAATAAAATGTTAATAATGACAAATTCGTAGTTTAGGAAGAGCCTGCCTGAATCTATACAATAAACAACAATTCCGCTGTCAGGTATTAAATAGCGGCAAATCAGTTGCACTTGATTGTAGTAGGTTGAAGAAGAGTAGGAATTAGCAACAAGAGTTTAGGGGGTGTTTATAGCTCAGTGGTTAACGCTTCTGACTTTGCACATCGATGACGCGGGTTCGATCCCTGCTGAAATATTAGAAGTCTGATGAGGAGATGGGATGATCTCCGAAATAGCAGCTATAACTTCTACCGCTTAGACTTTCTTGCTTTTTCCATTTTCCCTAATAAACTCAATCGTGGTACAAAGCTCAATAACAATATTAAAGTTAAATAGGTTTATTTTGTCAATTTCAACTCTAAAATCACCACAAACAATTATTTTGTTAATGTGAAGTACTACATTAAGCGTAATGCAATCAGTATACATTGTCAACAATCGATGGTCGCTTACAGAACCGATTTCTGAAAGTAAAAATTTCAAAACTGTAACTGAAGTACCAAGTACCACTAAAAAATAACCTTATTCAATCAAAATGAATTCGTATGAAAAGAAAACTAATTTCAAGCATAATCATCTAATGCACATTCTAAGTGAAAAAGAGCCGAAAAATGTACGAATGTATCCTCAATATAAACACTGTTACAGAGAATATGAAACAGAAGTTGAAAACGCACATAAAAGTGTACTATTAGATAATAAGTAGTTTGAAGTTAAAAAAAAAAGTACACAAATTTTTAGTGAAATAAAATTGTGTTAAGTAGTGTACCAAGATACATGTATACTACATTAACATTTACAGATTCTCTGCTTGTTCTATTGGCTAATACCCAGAGACAAAGTCTGTGCAAAAAGTCTTTGGCAGATGTTGCAGCCGCAGCATTTAATGTGATGCTTAAATACGAAGTTTCTGTTACCGATTTGAAAACTGCTGTACATTTACAAGACTTGCTAAAAATTCTAAAGCGTTTTTCCAGCAAAACCGAGAGTAGTAAGACCAATGAGTTGGAGCAACGCAAGGCATTGATTGAAAAACAAGAAAAGGATATACGTAAGTAAACAATACAAATAACTCACGTACATACATATGTACATACAATGATGCTGCTTCCCTTTACACCAAGATTTTCTGAAATTTTAAAACATGAAAAAAATTTCCTAGGTGGTTTGTGCAAGAAATTCTTGCAGCGAAAGTGGTTCAGCTACGAAGGTCTAGCAGAGAAGGGCGGCACATGCAACATATATTTAGATATACTAGTAAAAGGTTTTCTCAAAAATTCTGATTTTCGTCGATTGGGTACCGTTCTACGTGCTTTAATAGACGAATGCAAGCAACTTAAAGGCAATGACAGCGCACTCAAATCCTTTCCAAACTTTAAAAAGTAAGTAATAGCTACAAATAAATAATTTATGTGAAATGACTAACCTATTACTAATTTTAGAGCAAATTTTCCAATACTTTTTCGTGCTATGTGCGAATCAACGGTTGGTTATCTGTGTGAGTTAATAAATAAAACTGCCACACAGAGGGATGATAAAATGAAAATGTGGGATAAAAGTTGTGAGCTGTTCAATATACTGCTTGACATTGTTAAGGCTTTAGATGTGCCACGAAATTTTCAACTATTTACAAAGGTACTTTCACAAATTAACTTTTTAAATTTAATAAAATTTACTTTTCCTCTCTTGACTCTTATTTTTCTCATGCAATACCTGTTATGAATTAACTTTTTCATTAAATCGCAGAATTTGGGTAGCGTTTTCCACTTGTAAACTCTAGATAACAGCTATTTTTGGTTCCTGATTTCATTATTTTGTTCGATTTTATTTTAAGTTATTTTATTTTATCTGTACTTTTTATCAATTTTTGAATAGTAAAATTCGTATCTGCTGTTTACAGTACTCGCATCAGTTTCTGAAGCTTCTTCTTCAGCATGGTCTTGAGGCTATTAATCAAACATTACGTGATGATCCCGGTCGAGTTAGTGAATTTTTAAAAAGTCTACAAACAGTAACCCGTTTTCTTCATAATATTTGCTGTCATTCAAAGGTAAGCATTAAACTACGACACTCGGGTCTACGTAACCGGAACGACCCAGATTTATATCTGGTGAAAGACTGCCACTTCAGCAACACTCCTCAAAAATTCTTTGGGGAATATGTATACCTTTACAACAACAACATTAAACTCTTGGGATATTATGCGACATAAAACGGCTATTCTGTAATAGCACGGATTAAATATTCTCAAAAAGAAGTTGCATATGACTTCGGTACTCAACAATAATGTGGGGTAGCCAGAGGGGATTGGTCCCCCTACCCTCTTCCCTCTTTCTTAATGAACTACTATTTTTTACTTTAGATTTACTAACACAAAACCATTTGATGCTACTGATTTAAAGTTTCTTCAAACCGTGCGAAAATACAAANGCAGCAGGTTAAACTCCTACTTGAGTAGGTTGAATGAGGATGTGCCGAACGAATGTCCGGCATGCGGAGAGACCCCACATGACTCGAACCATCTCTTCGCATGCCCGGAAAACCCGACAACCCTAACGGCCTTGTCCCTGTGGACAGATCCCACAGAAGCTGCACGCTTCCTAGGGTTGCCGTTAGTGGAACTTGACGACAACGACTGAGATACCAACCGATCTGGGCGGGGTTGTTGCAGCCGCTACAACAACAACAACAACAACAACAAACTCAGATTTACTAGATCAGTTCGTTTTCTCGAAAAAAAACTTTTCAGGATCCAAAAATCTCAGTATAGCGGCACATTTTTTCTCCAAGTTTGGAAAACTTGTCGTTTCTTTTACCTATATTTATTGAAAATAGCATTCAAAGCAAATATAAACCAAAACACGATGAATTTTCAAAATTTGGAGAAAAAAATTTGGCCGCTATACTAAGATTTTGGGATAGTGAAAATTTGTTTTCTCGATAACACGAATTGGTCTAGTAAATCTGAGTATGAGGCATTGTTCGTATGGGCAACAGCTATCAAACCTGATATATGCGCACTCTAGGTTTTCTTTTTGTTGCACAGTGTTATAATGAACTATACATATTTTCATAACTAAATAAGGCAAACAATTTTCAGGAAAATAATTGTGAATATTATCTTAAAACCAGGTGTAGTTAAACATACAGTGTTGCTCAGATAAATATAACAAATATTAAAAAAAGTTTTTCAAATTAGCACAAAATCTCAACAAAGGTATATTTGTGTTAAAAAGTGTTGATTCACGAATAAAAGTATTGAAATTCTCTCAATATTTAGTGTGTCTCCAATGAGCCTTTATATCGGTAGAAATCTTTGCCGACATCGAGTTTATTGGAGTTTAGCACCATTGAACCGTTATTTTGTTTTTGCACTGGTCTAAGGTTGCCTCTTTCAATTCTATCTTCTATTATATTTCCGGACAACTTCAAAGTTGTTATTATATATATATATANGTCTAAGGTTGCCTCTTTCAATTCTATCTTCTATTATATTTCCGGACAACCTCAAAGTTGTTATTATATATATTTAGATTTAAACAGAAAGAGAGAAAGGGACTTCAATATCCTTGATAATATTGTTATTTAATACTAACAGGTCTATTCTGCACGTTACCGCAGATTTTGTAACCGGAAAATTTTATTGCCAAAAAATGTTACCTGTTCTTGTCACCGCGATTCTAGAATCTAAGCTAAGAAGAGTTGTGGAAATTCTGACGTTGCATATTTCACGGGGCAATACTTTGTTGTCAGCTTATTTTTATTACCAGCGCAGAATAGGCTTGTAAAAGTGTTCTTCTTTGCCTTATTGCAGAGCACACAGACATTTTAAAAAATGGGACTAGCAACCAAAGGAAGCGGAATAGTTCTTTAGTTC
>NW_016158115.1:0-1723 GCF_001687245.7 Rhagoletis zephyria | reverse complement strand
TAGATTTAAACAGAAAGAGAGAAAGGGACTTCAATATCCTTGATAATATTGTTATTTAATACTAACAGGTCTATTCTGCACGTTACCGCAGATTTTGTAACCGGAAAATTTTATTGCCAAAAAATGTTACCTGTTCTTGTCACCGCGATTCTAGAATCTAAGCTAAGAAGAGTTGTGGAAATTCTGACGTTGCATATTTCACGGGGCAATACTTTGTTGTCAGCTTATTTTTATTACCAGCGCAGAATAGGCTTGTAAAAGTGTTCTTCTTTGCCTTATTGCAGAGCACACAGACATTTTAAAAAATGGGACTAGCAACCAAAGGAAGCGGAATAGTTCTTTAGTTCTTTATGATATTAATGTAGTCAGAAGCATTTAAGTATCCGCTAATGAATGCCAATTCACTAACCACCCCAAAGTATAATGTTGTTTAACAGTAAAAGTATTCAACCGGATAAATGAAAAATGTCTTTTGAGCCTTCTACTTATATTTCCGCATTGATATTTATGTTTTTAACACCTAAAACCTATTTCACAGCATTAATCGAATAAACTTTCCGTCGCATACATTTAGGCACTCCGGAATACAGCGATCATTGGACAAATTCCAGCGTTGCGAGAAACTGTCGAAACATTGGTTTTTCGCGTAAAGGCGCTTATGACAGCCAATAAGTGTTCCTCCGTATTTACAATGGGCAATCTCAAAAATAAGGATATACACGGTGATGAAATTTTGTCACAAGTAAGTTAAATACAAATATGTACATTCAAACATATCGCAAATCGCTAGCTTAGAGCGGAAAGTTGCTAAGTCCGGTTTTTAAAAGTTTACAGGAGAGAATAAACACTTTTCGAGCAATACAAGTTTTCGCCTACTCCAAGCTAATACGACTCCATACGAATCAAACTCCACAATGTTGGTGAAAAGTTTTTATACTCTTTGAGACTCATTGCATTCTCTGTGACTATTTGGACTTGGCAAGTTTGCGTATCATTGAGTAGAAATGGTTAGAAATAAAATACATCAAAATACATATTTTTTAGAATAAGTAGACTTCGCAACTTTCTACTCTAAACTAGGGATGTATGCATATAAATAAATCGGACACCCACTATGGAGCATTGTAAATTACCTCATAATCTAATTCCTCATACAAACCCGATAACCAACCGTACCTCTGCAAATCAAATCCAAATCCTCTCTGGGCTAATATAAACTGACTTAAATTATTGAAGAGTTAACACTTTTGGTGTATTGTAAGTTTGTGTATGATTGAATAAATTTACAGAGCTCCCGTATTAATGACGCAAGCGAACACGACAGCGAAGAAGATATACCCGATGACGATGACAGCGTCGATGAAACGCTAACAGGCGATGATGGATCTGCTGGCCGACGAGAGAGCGCAGAAGAGCCTACCAACACTTATAATCGTAGCAAATCATCATCGCGAAGTAAATGCTTTTAAACTCATAATATTGTGGCGAAATTCGACCGGAATTGGTTTCTTTTTATGTTTTTTTTTGTTTTGTATTTTGTATTTTAAAATGTGAGTACGTGCTGGAAAACGTGTCTTGGCAAAGTTTTATATTGCAGTAGTACAGTATCACTTTATGAAATATCGTTTAGTCTTTTATGTTTTTGTGCATAATTTAAATAAAACCTGAAAAGTTATTTTATACTTTATTACTACCTATGCACATAAATATGTTTTAGTACCAT